>NC_053488.1:69549496-69771151 GCF_015227805.2 Hirundo rustica
TTTTAGGAAGAAAAATATTGCCAACTGTATTTAGTATAGTTCTGTAGAAAGAATTCAAACCTGTACTATAATTGTTGCTCAGAAGTGGCTTGTGGGTAGATCTGTGGGTGCTTGGCAGTACTTCAGATGAATGTCTTCAGATAAGAGTGTACCTCAAGTCCTAGGAAAACAACAACCCAGTCAAAAGGAACAAGGATACATAACAATACACTACACATACATAACTGTAAGAGAGAACCATGAACATTGCTATCTGTGTAACCTTACATGCTGCTCTATGCAAAATCTGCAGATTGCTTGGGGCTGTTTTTCACAACTTGCCTGGACCAACTATCATTAGAAGCAAAGCTACAGAATAATATTTTCATGCAAATGAGGGACTTAAGTTATCACAGACCTGCCATGAAAAAAGAGGGGAAAAAAATTAAAATGTCCCTTAGACCTTGAGGAAGGCTATTATAAATTAGTTATTTGCCTGCTACTGGACCAGACTTTGTCCAAATAAGAGATTGGACATTCTGAAAATAAGGTACTTTAGGATTAGCGTGTCTTTAATTTTAGATATTTTAATCTTCATACCATGTAGACGTTATTTATAATATTAATAAAATATGAGGATTTGGAACTTTTTTTGCTTTTATAAGGTTACAGCAAACAGTCCTTTGACAGCTGTTTCACTGTTAAGAGCAATATCATAAGAAATATTGGGTTTACACACACCAGAATTTTTTTACAGTGCTTCTTCCCTTTTCATCTCAGGCATGTTCAGTACTTAAAATATTTTGTTGTTTTAACTGCATTGGTTAAAAGAGTAGTACGAAATTATGTGCCTTTGCATATTTACTTTCATTTCAACATAGTAGTAACATCAGAGATTTGCATACCGATTTTTTTATTTATTTCTGACAAACATAGCTTATTTTCTTTGAAAATCTATAGCAGCATAAAAGGATTTTTAAGCATGCAGAGAGAATGGCATTTGACACTTCTCAGATGTTACAGTCAAGAAGGTTTTAATAGGATGACTCTGCATTACTCTCATTTTGCCTGATTAGTATGCTAAAGTAGTTTTTGCTGTGCAGTGAAGCAGTTTGACACACAGGAAAATTAAACAAAGCTATATTTATTATGGTTGCAGGGATAGTCAAGTGAAGTTTGCCATTACCAGCCAGCATAAGAGACTTCTCTGAGACCTGTGAAGCACTAAGAGTGAAGTTCAGTGCTCTGAGAAGTCTAACATAGGACCTGTCCTTCATTCAGTATTCAACATAGCACTTGCAGACACTTTGAGCTTGGGTCAGTGATGTGAACAAGATTAAATTTTATCCCTTTGTGTGGAAAACTGTGGATCAGAAACCTAATCATCTCAGTAATGAGAAAGGATACTTCCTGTGATTGTGAGAACAAAAAGGTTTAAAGAATATGTGAGGTGAGAAAAAGATTAGGCCACATTTTGGGGAGAGAGGTTTTTACAAAATAATAAGAAGAATGCCCTCAACTTTCATCATGTAAATATGTAAGCAGAGCAAATAGCAAGCTACTTACATCATGACTTGTGCAAGACCTTAAGATATGCCGAATATACATCTTCATTATTCCTAGTAGTACCTAGAAGAAACAAAGAAGATTGTACTCTACTTAAGTATCCACGCCGGTTGTTCTTGTTCTTACTAGTATTATTGATTTATCATTATGTTTTGCAGGACCTGTTATGGGTAAGAATGGAGTGAACAGAATTTTCTTCATTTGCATACTAAATCCATACCTCCAGCATTTATTTTGGTGCACATTTGGTATCTACACATTATTCAGTACAAGGATGTGTAATCTGTTGCAAATTCAGAGAATTTTCTGAATTTTCTCTGAGGAAAAATGAACATGAATTAATAGTCTTCATGTTAATCAAAGCAAAATCATTCTCAGATGCCTCATTTGCATCCTCTGAGTTCAAACAAATGAAAAAACTTTGGTACAATAAGTTCTATAAATTAGACATTAATTGAATGGATGTATTCTTGTCACAAAATTTCATTTTCCTTGAAAACATTGAGGTTCTCTGGAAACAAAAGGGCCAAGGTCCACATCACAAACTCAGAGGAAAATTTCAGTTGTCTTGAAAGACTATACCCCTTTTGCTGCTTTTTTCTTTTCTTTTTTTTATCCCTCAGTTCTGCAGTCAAAACTCAAAACCACAGAATTTTACTGAAGTGTGTATTATTCACTCTAGCATTCTTGCTTGCAACAAGGATGAATCAGTGGGAATGAATTGTTTCTCCAGAACCAATGACGCAAAAGAGGTATAGTGGGCAGATGAGTGAGGTATTTGTCCAAGAATGTGCCCTGACATTTAGAGCCAAGCCCCTATTTAAATGCTAAAAATGATATTTTTCTACATAAGGGCAGTGCAGCAGGCAGATCCAGATGACTAAACTTGCTCCAGAATTTCAGAGCATTGCAAAGACCTAAAACAGAACAATACTTGCCCAGAAAATTCTTCTTTTTCTGTATTTATGAAGAGGTTTTAAAAAAAAAAAATTGAAGGGAAGGGTGTTTAGAAATTTTAGAAACCACAGAGGGTCAAAATAACAAGATATCATAGCAGGGTGCCAGAATCTTATGCATGAAGCACAGGGCTTCATTGCTTTACAGATTTGGAAGAAGACAGTAGCCACAGAATCGCAGAATCACAGAATCGCAGAATCACATAATCACAGAATCACAGAATCACAGAATCACAGAATCACAGATTAAGCTGAGCTGGAAGAAACCCACAAGGGTCACTCACTAATGGCTTAATGCCTTTCTAATATTGTGGTGACCAACACTCCACACAATATTTTTAATAGATCAGCTGCTTTTCTACTCAAATCAAGCAATATTGGTTAGCACCCTCTTTTTGATTGGAAGAAAAACACCACCACGGGTTGTTTAGCTTACCTTTTTAGCTAGAAAGAAAGCCTTTTGCAGGCTGTTGATTCCCAAGAAAAAGTATTGCTAGAAAAATATTTGAATGCAAAACCCCTTTAAACCCAAACAATACCACAGTAAATTTAGTTGAAATAGGACAAAAATTATAGGAAACCATTCACTGTATATTACAGAAATGCAGTTTCTATTGAGATATGTGACATTTCACATTGGAAAACAATACACCCATAGTAACAAACTGTGAGAGAGCACCACTGCTAACAACTTGCACAACCCTGGAGGAGGCAAAACTTACTGTGGATATTGATATAAGAGTCCTGTGCTGACTAAAATGGATGAGAGATCACATGTGCCAAACAAGCACCTGAAAGTAAAATGAGAAAAATAGGCTAAGATTAAATCAGAATCAGACAAATTTGGAATACCATGATGCCTCTAACAAGTCTGGAGTACAACCTTGTTTACGTAGGATGGAAAAAGCATAAACACCCACAAGACTATTTCAAAATAGCAGCTAAGTACTACTTCTAAATGGTTTCCCATATGAAGTTAGATCTGGCACAGACAGAGAAAGATAAAAGATTATGATTCTAATAAAAATATCGTGTCCAGAGTGGAATTTAAACTGGAAATGAGATACAGGTATGAAAAATCAGCCCTGACGTTTAGTGATATACGTGGTGCAGCTGGTTATCAGTTTGTGCACGTGGTACACCCAAGTACACCTCAGTTAATTTGAGGGTGGCACAGGACATCTTCTGGAGGTGATCAGCAAAGGTGGAAAAAGGATTTGGCTGAAGACAATGGACACACTTGGAACAGGGTGACTCCCTGAAGTGCTGGCCACCTTCACAATTTACAATGTGACCAGGTCATTCAGAAGCCCTGATGACAGAAATTCTAGATGATTCCGGAGACTTTTTCTGAGTATATCGCTCAGCATGGAAAATGACTTCTACAGACTACCCTCAGTGGTTCCTGCTACAAATCCAGTCAGTTTGAACAGTAACAAAATATTTGTCAAAAATATTTTTAATTTTTTTCTGATACAGAAATGATCACATAGTCTTTTGTACAGAGGCAGACAATACGGGTTTTGCTTGTGGCTGAGATTGACTCTGAGGGATATCAATAAGGAAGAAACATGCTTGTGTTGAGGTTCTTACACAGACTAACAATCAGATAGAGTATAAGAACTGAATCAGTAAATGTTTTGGGAAGCATCTCCTGGTCCAACAGAGGACAGCCCTGAAGGGGCCTAACAGCAGAGGCTCCTGTTGCCATCCATGTAGTTGCTGGTCATCTTGTTTGGGAGATTTAATTTCTCCTATGAGCATTATGCTGGTCCAAATCTCAAAAAATTAAGTTTAAAGTATAAAAATAACACTGTCCTGAGTCTGTGTAACAAGGCAGTTCCATACTTTAATCGGCTACATTTCTAACACATTAGCCACACAATTGGTTTAGACTGACAGCTGGAGATACTTGAAAGGAGGTTATTTTATAGGAATGGGCTCTACCCACTTGTGAAAAGAAAGCCTCAAATATGACAAATTGGTGACAAAGAATACTCTAACTGCTGTAGAGTCTGTAGAGTCTAACTGTTAAGTCCCTTGGCCCATACAGGTAGAAAAACGCACTGAGGTCAGCCTATCTACTGGCAGGAACCTAAAGTGGGGAATTTACAGTATTACCATGTAATAGGAAAAAATATTATAATAATGCTTATAAGCATGCTGCAACAAGGTATAAACAACAAAAATAACCAAGCTGCATCACAGACACATAAGACTTCGCCATAAAAACACAATAAATTCAAAATGACAGAGCTTGAAGGTAAATACAGGCCTGGTGAAGTTTTATTAGAGGAGAAAGTATACAGAAGAATTATTTGTCCTTTTACAAGCTGACCAGGCAAATGGAGGGCTGATATATCTCTTTCTTGCATAATTGATACATGCATCAGTAAAATACTTAAATACCTTCAACAAGAAATACAGCAAGTAAAGAGGAGAGAGAAACAGGTAAAAGAAAGAAACAGTGGACAAAAACACCATGAGAGTCTTAGACAAAGAAAAAACACCCTCTAAGAGAAAATATGTACTAAATAATCTGGTTCCTGGAGAAAAGGTTGAAATAAATTTGGGTATCTCCCATGCTTAGAATAAAGCACAGTGCAGCAAAGATAGGATGTAAGAGCAAGTATTAAAGCCAGGTCCTGGGATCCCAGTCTATCACTGAGCTGTTATTTAAAGATAATTTAATTTCACTTGTATTTTTTTTCTTCTCTTCCCTTTTCTCTGTCCCATCTTCATAGAATCACAAGTTAAGCTGAGTTGGAAGAGACATGCAAGGATCATCGAGACAAAGTCCTGACCTTGCACAGGACAGCTCCAAGAATCACATCATATGCCTTAGAGCGTTGTCCAAGCACTTCTCAAGGTCTGTCAGGATTGGTGCTAAGAGCACTCCTGTGGGGAGCCTGTTCCAGTGTCCACCCACCCTCTGGGAGGGGAACCTTTACCTGATATTTAACCTAAATATCTCCTGACACAACTTCAGGCCATTTCCTCAAGTCCTATTACTGTCACCACAGAGGAGAGATTAGTGTCTGCCTCTCTTTTTCCCCTCACAAGGAAGCTGTAGACTGTAATGTGGTCTCTCCTCAGTCTTATCTTCTCTAGTCTGAACAGACCAAGTTACCTCAGCCACTTCTCATGCAGGTTCCCCTCATGGTCCTTCATCATCTTTGTTGCCCCCCTTTGGACACAATTAACAGCTCAATGTCTTTCTTATGTTGTGGTACCCAAAACTGCCCCCAGCACTCGAGGTGAGGCCACCCTAGCGCAGAGCAGAGCAGGAAAATCCTCTCCCTTGCCTGGCCATGATGCTGTGCCTGATGCACCCCAGGACACAGGTGGCCCTCCTGGCTGCCAGGGCACTGCTGGCTCATGTTAAGCTGGCCACACCAGGACCCCCAGGTCCCTTTTTGTGTCACTGTTCTCCACCATCTCATTCCCCAGCTTGTATTTGGGGTTGCCCCATTCCTGATGCAGAATCTGTCACTTTCCCTTTTTGAACTTCATACAATTATTGATTGCCCAGCCCTCTAACCTGTTCAGGTTTCTCCGCAAGGCCTCTGTTCCTTCAGACCTCCAGGTCATTTATGAAGATGTTGAAGAGCACAGGGCTGAGGATGGAGCCCTCCGGAACCCCAGGAGTGACAGGGCCCCAGTCAGATGTCACACTGTAACCATTTGTGCCCAACTCATGAGCCTGCTCACCTATCACATAATTTGTTTATGCAGCTGTGTGCTGGACATTTTGTCCAGGAGGATCCTGAAAGAGACAGCATCAAAAACAACTAAAATCCGAAAAAATTGCCTCCACTTGTTTCACTTGATCAGCTACATGGGTTATCTTGTAACAAGAAGAAATCAGGTTTGACAAGAATTTCCTCTCTGGAAGCCATGCTGGCCCGGCGGCTACGTTTTCCTTCAGGTGTTTTTCAATACCTCGCAGAACAATCTTCTCCATAGCTTTAACAGGAACTGACAGGTCTGTAATTTCTGGGGTCCTCTTTCTCACCCTTCTTAAACATCAGGACAAAATTCAGTAGCATCCAATCAACTGGGATCTCACTGAATTCCCAAGACCCCTCAAAATTCATCAGGAGAAGTTTCGCAATGACATCAGCCAGCTATTTGAGAATTCTTGGATGAATCCCATCAGGCCCCAGAGATTTGAAGGGGAGCCGGCTGGAGCAGCAGATGCTACAAAATTTCAGGGTCAGCTGGGAGCTGATCATTCTCATAGTCATTGTTCTCCAGCTCAAGGCACTGGGACCCCCTTGGCCCATCAACCATGCTAAAGAGAGAGGCAAAGAATGTATTAAACATCTCTGCTTTGTCTCTGTTCCTTTGTAAGATGACCATCCTCATCCTGTAACAGGCTGATGTTATTTCTACACTGCCTTTTGACATTAATATAATTTTTAAAAAATCTTTTTATTGTCCCCTACAGTTCCGGCCATCTTCAACTGCAACAGAGCTTTGGCCTCACAATTTTTTCCTACAATGGGAAGCAGTATCTCTAAATTCTTCCCATATCACCTGACCCTGCTTCGACTGGGCATATACTTTCTTTTTTGTCTTATTTCCAAGAGAAGATTCCTGCTCAGCCAAACTGGCTTCCTGCCACACCTACCTGACTTCCAAACTTTGGAAATTGCCTGCTCCTATGCTCCTAGGAGGCGATGTTTAACAAGTGACCAGCACTGATGGACCCCAGTCCCTGCCAATATATTTTCCCAGGGTCCTTGCCAATTTCCTGGGCAGCCTGAACTCCTCTCCTCATGTCCAGAGCTGAGGTTTTGCTGGCACCTTTTCTCTCATCAAGAGAGAATTTAAACTCAATCATTTCCGTGGTCACTGTGGCCAAGATGTACAGCAATTTCCAGCTGACTCATGAAATCTTTTCTGGTGACAAGCAGTAGATCAGGGAGGGAGTCTTTCCAGGTTAGGTACCTGAGGACCAAAAGACTCCCTATTCAGCACCCAACATGGTGCATACGTGGAAACTGAAAATTGCCTACACGCTTCTCTTATGTCTCATGAAGAATCCATTCTCATACAATATAAATGGTGTTCAGTGCAATATCTTCTCTGACAGGCATAAAGAAACAGGTCTCTGCACTGAAATCTGCAATCTGTGCAGCAGAGGTGTCATCAGGAAGTTTGCAGAACAGTTCCCCTCACAACTCCCTTGAAAGATGACCATAAATCAGCTTGAAGGCAGCATCTGTTCTGAACGCACCAAAAAATGTTTTGTATCATGTGGGGAATATGAAACAAATGGAGCTGGAGAAGAAACAGACAAATATAAGCAAGTTTCAGGGAACTCAGGAATAGACCAAGTTCTGAGAGAGAACAGAACTCATATTTCAGTATCGGCATTATTTTCTTTGAGAGTATGCATTTAGCCAGAAAATCCCTGTGGGAACAAACGGTCACTTATCCAATTTGACAGAAATGCAGTAATCCATGCATCTCTGTTATGATTGGTTTTGTAGATGATAGTTATACAAATATAAATTAAACTCTAAATGCAGGGATGAGACTGAGATTCCAGAAACAGCAACATGAAGCATGTTAGTGAATATTTAATAAGATTTTGCAGAAGCTACCCAGGACAGCAGAACAGATTTCAGTAATAAATGCTAGGTCATGCTTTTTATGAGAACCAATCTGAACCATTGATCACTGCCGTTTGACTCTATATTTACTAGAACAATTTAGAAGAAAACTCAAGGTCTGTCACATAACTAAATGTTTATGAAAATTTTTGCAAAAGAGAAACCACTCAATTTCTGTTTGAGCAGATGCATGGATTTATAAGCATCTCTTTGCTCAGGTTCCTCCTTCAGTTTAGCAGAAATGACACAGCTGCCATCTCTCTCATCCCAAGCCCAACAATGAGACACTGAAATTGCAAAGCCAGGAAGTCAAACCAAAGGAACGGAAACATATTTGTGAACAGTCTGCAATGCAGCTTGTAACATTTACCTACTCAGAAAACACAAATTTTTCAGCGATTTGTCATTTAAGCTCTTACACAGATGAAGATCAGGATTAGGGGGCAGAGCAATATGGGTGGCATTGTTGTGGAAATCTGTTGTAGTCCTCCTGGGGAGGAAGTGGAAAAGGCCTTCAGACAACTGGAAAAAGTCATATGGTAACATGCCTGGATCCTCCTGTGGAAATATGACTACCCCAGTATCTGCAAGGACAACATAGGAGAGCATGAACAATCAGGAGGTTTCTGCAGGGCATTGTTGACAATTTCCTGTGGAGCTAGTGTGAGGAAGAACAATATTAGACTTCCTACTGACAGCAAGGAAGGACTGACTGGGAATGTTGGGGTGACCATGAGTCAGAGAACTTCAGAAACATGAGAGAATAGAACAGAGCAAAAAGCAGGACCTGGGCTTCAGGATGGTAGATGTAGGCCTGTCCAGATATCTCTCCAGAAGGATCCTGCGGAATATGGTTATGAAGAGAAAGGAGGTCCACAAGAGTTTGTTGATAGTGAAGCTCCAGAAAGACCCATACCGACAGATAAGAAGTCAAACAAAGATGAAAAAAGATCTGCATGTATAGCTGAGGACTGACTTAATTCAGACAAAACCCCAAATTTTTCAAGAGATGAAAGCAAAAGTACGTAACCTAGGAGGAATATAGAGGTACTATGTGAGCTTGGAGGGATGAGTTTAGGAAAGCTAAAATCCACATGGAATTCACATGGAGGACAACAAAAAAATCTCCTACAGGTAGACATACCAGCAGCAAAAAGAGGGGTAGAGAAAAAAATGACCTGCTGCTGAACAGGGCACAGAACCTGGTGGCAAAAATGCAGGGTAAGCTGAGGTACTCAGTGCCTTCTTTCCTTTGCTACTAATTGCTAGGGTCAGTCTCTGGAAATCCCAGACCCCTGACATCACAAAGAAAGTCTGTAACCAGGAAGGCTTACTCTTAGAGGAGTAGAGGAGGATACTCACACTAGGGAACATTTAAACAAAGCAGACTTACGTATGTCTTTGGTGGATTGCACCCAGGAATGTTGAGGGAGATGTCTGAAGTCATTGCATGGTCACTCTCAACTGTCTTGGAAAGGTGCTGTCTGAGAGAGGTCCTGGCCAGCACTATGAAGCATGTTGTCTGACACACCTGGATTGCTGGTTCCCTTTCTGTGTTCCCCAGAACAAAAAAGATGTTCACATACTGAAGCAAGCCTGGTGCAGGACCACAAAGATGATAAAGTAACTGGAGCATCTCTTTTATGAAGTGAGGCTGAGAGAGCTGGGATTGTGCAGTCTGGAGAAGGTTCAGAGAGGATATGGATACATATTTGATATATAAATTTATGTTGAATATTATATATGTCTGTATTTCTACAATTTATTTTTATATATATAAAAATATCTGATGGGGGAGTAAAGCCGATTGGAGCCAGACTCTTCTTACTGATTTCCTGTCACAGGACAGGAGGCGCAGGGGGTAAAGTGAAACACAGAAAATTCTATATAAATGTAGCAAAAGCAGGGATTTTCACTGTAAGAGGGATAAAACACTTTAACATGCTCCCTAGAAATTTTCTGGACCCTTCAGCTGTGAAGACATTCAAGCCCCTAAGAGATTTCAAAGTCTTACCTTAAAGCAAGGAAGCCACAAAAATATTACTTTAATAGATTTAACACTTTTTTATTCTCAAAGAAAACCTAGCTAATTTACCCTATTCTTACAGAATACCGAAGTGTCTGAGCCAATAGAGTAGACGATTGTAGCAGTGACCCAATAGGTGAATATTCTAACCAAAGCAGCAACTGACAAATAGATCTTTTAAAGCAAATATTGAGCAATATTTAACAGAAAGTTCTATATGTTCTACTAACAGTGCTCACCAGGAAGGTGTATTAGTACATAAGGACAGCCCAGCTGCATCCTACTTCTGCTGTAAACTAACAAAGGCACTTGAGTGACAATCATGGTGTTTCTCCGTGACCACAGGTTTCTTTAATGTCTGCATGTGACTATTTAATACAGATGTTACTGCAAATACATGGAAAAGTTTGAATCCCAAGAACTATCATTCTAATATGCAGCTACAGGAGGGTAAATACTTGCATTTGTCTGCTTTTCAGCCATGGGGACATCCATTGTTAGCAAGGAAATTTCCAAGGATCAAACATGACACACTCAGAAAAGGTGCAGATATGGATTTGCGACTGCACAACTCCACCTAATTTTCTATATTATAGTTTAGAGGAAACTTCTTGGGAATTTACTCTACAGATATATACATTTTAATGCTGGATTTCATGAAAAAATAAAATCAGAAATAAAACAGCACTCTGTTACTAGACAGCATGTCTGCCTCACACTACAAGACCACTATAACTAGAGAGTATGCACATGAAGGCCAAACTGTGTGACTCATGTGACTATCAGTCAGGCATGCAATTACAAACAGGCTCCATGTGGCTGTCTTCAGATTCAGAGACTCAATGTCGCCACGTTCTGTATTGCAGTGTCAGGCTGTTTAGCATAAAATTGCCTGAATGCATTAAATGCCATTTTACTTCCACTAAAATTATAAAATTGCCTTTCATCATCACAGAAAAAAAGAGGTTAATTAGACCATTTAGGGGAAAAAACCCAACACAGTCCTGCTTCCTTTTTATAGATATACCTTTTTATTTTGTCTGGGGGAGTGTCAGACATCGTAGAAATGTAAGCGCATTGGCAAAGTTGGTCAGCTACAAAACTCTTTCTGAATTAAAGTAGTTCATTTGTAGGGTGAGAGGAAGCAGTAACAAAAAACTTCTCATCTCTCCTGATGGTCAGAAAATAACACTCTCTGTAGCAAAAGGGATGTTTTCTTGCTTGCTTTCTTTTACAAACAGATCCTAACAGTAGTAAACCTGTTTGCATTGGAGGCATGCACTGAAATCAGGCTACCTCGGCCAAGATGCATTCTTCTGGAAAAATTAAGGTAAAGTTGAGAAAAGTGGTAACAGGATGTTAATAGTTATTGTCCCTAAAGTGACTGAAAGGCCATAGCTGTAATACAAATGTTATAGCATGGCCCAGATATGCTAATGAAGGCAGAAGGAATGTGCAGACAGTAAGTGAGTAATGGGAATCTTGTAAAATCCCTGAAAACCTACTTCCAGCAGGTATCTCATTTTTATTGATGCACGATGTCCTCAATTAGCACAGATATAATTATAAATTGTATTATCAACACAGAAGCTAAAGGAATACCTTAACATATGGGGAATGTTTTTTGGAAAATTTCAATGGTGTCGTTACATGGCAGATACTGCTAGTGTCTAGCAAGACGCTGCATTTTTTTATAGACAAATTGAGGAAGAAATATTTGATAGAGATCTTCCAGGCATGTATTATGTTGATATCTGGCCTGCCAGTTGGAGAACTGAAAGGTGGCACAAAATTAAAACATTCTGACACTTCATTTCTCAGCTGAGGGTTTGTGGCATGGAGAACAGGGAAGGCAGAAAATGAAAGTATTGCAGAGGTTCTGTCTCCTAATGGCCAATTTGGGAGTGTTGCAGGCAATTAACAGGCAGTCTGCTGATTCAAGAACATATGAAAAATTGTTATATGCAATATGTTCATTTGGGATACCAAAACCAGTAAGCCTCCAAGTTATTAAATTAGAACATTTATATGAAGAAGCCATATATGCAGTGCTGTGAATTAGTCTCCTGGCTGAAAGGTTTCATTGAGTGAAATTTCTGCATTAATTTTAATGCTTTCAGAGAATGGCACTGAGGTGAGTGAAATATTTCAGCTCCATAAGAATTGCAACAGCAGGTGAGTCCAGTACAGACAGAAAGTTCATAACTTTCCTTTCTTACTGAGAATGACAAAACCTTAAATTGTAAAGGAGTCCCCTACCCAGGACTGTTGTAATTCATTAATTGGGTTTATATTGTGTTTTATTGGATTTGAAATCTGTATCAAATGCTTTGTCCTTATTCAGCTGTAGCCTAATTTTTCCACTCCCTCTTCTCCCTTATTGGATGGTGTCTTGTCCCTGGCTCTGGGCCCTGCCCCCTGGGGAAAAGGCCCGAGCATGTGCGGGGCCGAGGGCTCTCTGGCACTGGAAAGTGATGCCAAAGCAGGGCAGGACTGGAGAATAAAGCAACATTTTCCCCCCGGACAAAGAGCAGGCTCTTTCTTTTTGCCATTGGCAGTCATCTAGTCTTGTGGAGAAATACAACACAGGACTGTGCGGGGGGGTGGGGGGGGCAGATCACATTATAAAGGTTGTATTTACCTGTTCATTTTTATAAGTGCTTTTGCTTTATACTTAAAAATTACAAACCTTTATCTTTTTTTTCAACATGGAATGGGCTATATTTTAGCATACCAGAAAGAAAACCTAGAACACCCCAATGCTAATATTTTTAGCTACTTAATGATTACTCCCACTATTTAATTTGTTAGGAAGCAACCATATGTTCCCACTGGGGTTTTTTTATTCTGAAATTTATATCACCAATTATAGGTTTATCATTAATAAGACAAATTCTCTCTCCTTTTTTTTAATTACTCCCATAATACTAAGGTAATATGCAATGCCAGTCTATAACTTTCTTTATATTATTCTGCTTTTAGACAACAGGAGACATAAACGTCCAGCTTCTGAAACAGTCTCATTCCTCTTCCATATAACACATTTATTCTGTGTTAATATACTAGAACTTAATGCTGGTTGCATTAGAGATTCACATTGCAATGTCTTTTCACAAAATAAGACACATTTTTTGCAAAATGGATCCTGGCTTTTAATCACCTCTATCTCATAGCCTTTAATATCTTATTATTAAAACAATCCATTTGAGCATGACAAAATCATTTTGAAGTCTTCAACTCTGTCAAAGACAAAATTAGGAACACATGTTTCCCAAAATTTACATGCCAGTTAGCCACTGGCAAACATTAGTCCTGCAACTCACACAAGTGAAAACCAAAAGCACTTAATTTGACTAGAGAGCTTAAGTTAAAAAGGAAGGACTTTTCCCTTGGAAAAAGATACACATGGAATAAAGAATGGAAGATCAGAAGAATAAAGAAGGCTCAGAACATTTTCTCTCCTGATCGAGGAATTTGTAGTAACAATTTTTTTTTAATAGTTGTGTCCACTTTGTGGTGAACATGACTTTATGTGCCATCTACAATGTGAAGAAAATAATTTACTCAGAAGGAAGGCTATAAATAAGTTGTTTTATGCTGGTCAAGCTACCTGTTGATAGGATCATATGGTGATGGAAACCAACTTGAACTGCAGTAATAAAATTCTTGGGGTGTATTGAACTCCACTGTTGTATAAGGCAGTAAAACTCTATTGATATCTTGTATTATAGTTATGTTTTTATTTAAGTTTTCAAGATGGTGAACCACAGTTGTTATTAAATTTCCTCACTTCATAAGGACTTCCTGAGCTGCAAGAATCTTATTCAATTTCAAGGCTGCATTGTACAGCATGTTGATTATCCAAAAAGCAAAACACTTATTAAAACAGCAAAAATTTGCTATTCTTCAGAGGTCACAAAACCAAGTGGATAAAAAATTACAAGGAACATTTCATCTCCCTTTCACAGATGAAGAACTGAAACAGAGATTAAGTTTGCTCTGAGCCTCAGGAATTAAAAAACAGGCCTTACAGACTACTGTATTTGAACTATAATTTATCTCTCTTCAAGTCCACCATGTCACAGTTGTAGCTATTTACAAGAAAAAAATATAAAACCCTCACAAGGGTTTGTCTTGGTTTTGAAAGACAGTTGTCTGCCAGGGAAAGCTAGAGCCTCCCTTGGAATGGAGAATGTAAATCCCCGTCCCTTCAAATTATTATAATTTTGCAATTAGGGGCTCTCAGGCAAAGATATGGGAAATAGGAGTAGCAGATCTTTACTAGGAAAATATATACATACATATATAAAAGGGAAATACAAATGTAATAGTACAAAAAAACAAGCAAGGAAGCAAACAAAGGTCCTGGAAAAAACCCTGACTCTGTCAGGGATACGACCTGGCACCCTGGTGGTCAGGGTGTTGGAAGCAGTCCAAGTAAGTCCTCCTGGAGTAACAGATGTAGTTCTGTGGAGTAGAGATGGTCCTGTAGAAAATCCAGTGGTGATGAGTCCAGTCTTCCTCCGGGAATCCAGTGGAAAAACCAGATCCCTTGTCCCTTCAGTCCCAGTTTTTATCTAGCTGGGAACAGTTGGCTCCTCCCCCACTGTGTGGAGCATCTCACAATGGGATGATGGAATGTGTCGTGTCATTGGTGGGCCCTAATGGCCCATTATCAGAAGATGTCCCCTGGAGGATGGAGGGCTGGTGAAAGAGATAAGAAACACTGCCCCACCTGGATTTAATGGCTGGGCCATCAGAAGTTCTCCTTCCCCCCTGAAGAGGAAAGAGAAGGACAAAACATCTCCCCAAAAAAACAGCCTTCAATAGATTAAACAGAATATACATTTCTAGGTTACATAATCCAATACAGGGTTCAAGAAATCTGGCCCTATAAAACTGTCATCAAGGTCTTCTACTACATTCTGAATATACAATCAAGGTTTCATTTTAATTATTTTATTTAAAATTGTGACATTTCTGAAGACCATTGACCTGTGAAATGCAAAGGGACTCCCCTGTAAACTATCCTTGGGAAATTGTTACTCTCCAAACAAAAGCCAGTTATTTAATTTACGGCTTACTTATTTCTTCATGGTGACCCAAAAGTTCTTACAACAGTACGAAATAAGAGATAACATTTTATCTGTAGAAAGTGTGATGCCTCATTTGTGTATTATCACTTTAGGTGCTAGTTAGTAGGATTCATTCTATACCATTATTTTCTGGTTCCAATATGACAAGAGTGGATTTTGACTCACACAGATGAGGGCAGGTGAAAGTATCATCCTCTTTACTAGGAGACCAGCAAGTGTTACAGCTGTAATCAGAAGTTATTTATGCTGGAAGAGAAAGGTCCTCTGTAACCTCAGCAACGTATGTGTGCAGGACATACTGTTTGCCACCACTCTCCCTTTCATCATAAGTTCTGTCTAAATATGTCAGTGCTACATCTCAGTAGAGTTCAAGTGCTCTGAGGGGGAGTTCAGCAGGCACATTATGAACACATATAGCAAATGAGTGAGTAAGTGATGGGTCCCAGCTATATTTGCTGTACAGCACTCCTGAGAGTTGTACCTGAAAGAACACTCTGCTGGTTCCAGGAAGCCTGAGGTGCAATTAAATAAATGGTAGCTAAACAGCAGAATGATAGCGCCGCACCAAATTCAGCCAGGCCTCCTGCTGAACTCACCAAACATTTCCAACAGCACCTACTGTTATTTTTACACCAGAGAAATTAGGATAGTCCTAATAATGAGACTTAATTTTGCACAAGGCCCGACAGTATACATTACCGTGTTTAAAACACAGTAAGTCACTGTAAGTATGTTGTTAAAAATAAATTTTTTCCAAGAATCTAACTGGGATAATGATTGAAAAATGCCTACTGCCCACAGGGCTCTATTAAAACACAGTGGCATGGAAAAATGCACTGCAGGTCTGCAGCTCAGGCATTTGTAGTTCTGTCATCTCAGAGTGAGGCATAACAGCTTTATCCATTTATTTATTACTGAATTAATAATTTGTAAAACAAGCATTGATATGTGATTACAAAGGTCAATTTGTATTTCATTCTAAGTTTTTTTTTTAAGCTATATAATGTTTGCAAGGGTAGACAATTCCCACACAGAAATGTTTCAAGTGTGAAATTTACTGCTGCATATATTTCTTTCTTAACAACAGAAGATGGAAATTTTAACTTTAAATTTCTTGGCCTTTCAATAAAAAAGAATAATTCTCATATTAATTTTCCCTAGATATATTGTGTGGGTTATTTTCTACACTTAGAAATAGATCTGAGATAAGCATTGCAATTTTAAACTCTAGGAAAACAGATGCCAGCTATTTTATATCTGCACATTGAACATTCATAAAAAGTGTTTTAGCAGCTGAGCTAATTTCTTCCATGTTTTCTGTTAAATCTCGCAGAGGATTTTGCAAAACTTCCATGAAACTCACTTTTTAGTCACTAAGATCTTATTTGCTTTTGTCTTCAGCTCAGTATTCATAAAATAATGAGTAAATCTTCTCCATTCAGCACTATATAGGCTTCTTGTTTCCTCTCAGGGGTCATCTCCATCTAATTATGAATGTAATCCCTCTACATATTTTTTAGCAAAATATCTGCCTTCGTTCCTCTGATAAACAATTTGTTTTTAAGATAATCTACAAGCTTTTGTTAAAAACATAAGTATTTTAAAGAGAAAATGAGAAATATTTAGGAAGATTAAATGTTCTGCAACAAAATGTAAGTATAAAAGAGTGTAGCTTAATGATTAGTAATTTATTTGCTCAAAAAAATCAAAATGATTCTTGCATAGACTTATACACAACCATAAAAACTAAATGGCACATTAGATACTTGTTTCCCATCTGTGACTTTTAAAAACTAACCAATTGTTTCTTTTGACACCCAATAATCTGAGTTTTCTGAAGTTTATGGGCAAGCTTCCAAGAATGAAGTAGGTAAACTTCAGATTGGCAGAATGAATCCTTATTTATTGTAATACCCTCTTTAAATGGCAGATTTTGCATTTCTCTCAAAACTATCCTCCCTTCAAATGAGATCAGTTTCCAGTTACTCTGTAAGGTTCTCCCACTGTTTTGCAGTCTCCAGAACAAAACCACATCTTTTCAGCACTAATACCACAGCATGGCTTTTCAGACAGAATTTCACAATGGAAATTAGAGCTGATATCCTTGAGATCACTGAAAGGACACACCCACACCATTCACTAATTGAAAATTTACAATTTATTTGAGTGGGACTGCTGCAGTGGGGAGATAGAAATTTCAGTCTAGACCTTTACACCTCTACTCCATGATGTTCACTGACTTCACAGTCACCCCTGTTGCCACAATCTGTTGGCCTTCTGAATGTTTATATTCTGTAGTCGAGTTTTCTCACGCTTGTAACATAAACAAGAGTTGTTTTTCACATTACTTTCTGATGAGAGACAACTGATTGACTTCTAGCCTGGCCAGTGGGATTGAGAGGTGGTAACCTTGTTCTCCAATCCCTGGTCATTGTCCAGAATCTATATATGCAAAGTCATCATAATAAAGTCAGCCTTCTTGCCTTGGGGTCAGAGAGTGTGAGTACCATTTCTCTTTGTGTCCTCTAGTGACACACCCCAGTCCAGGCTGGTGCCCCACCTTCCCCTCCCTGCCATGGTCTCAGGTGTCCTGGTCCTTACTCTGACCATCCCACATCTTTGTGACTGTCCTGGGGTGACTTTGGGATGCTTGTATCCCAATCGTCCATTCTGTTTATGCTGGATATTAAGTTCTGCCCCTTTAAGACTGGTTCTGAGAGCCAAGGTGGGGAGGAAGGTGGCGAGGGGGGGAGGAAAGATGAGCAGAGTTTATTATCAGAAACTGCACTTGCTCCCTCACATCCTTCACACAGACTGTTGTTGTCTGCAGCACAGACACACGGGAGAGAGCTCTCCTTTGCTTTTTAGTTAGTTATTTTAGCTCGCTGAAGCAGAGAACTTCCCTGGAACTGTTCAAACCTGCTCTGGACTGAAAACACTGAAAAACAGTGGGAGCTCACATCTGTGGCCCACCAGGGCCTGGGTCACTGCATTCCAGTTCCAGAAGGACTGATGAGAGACTGAGCAAGCCAAGCTACTTTCCACGACAAGGACTTTCTGAATTTGCCATCTCTTCAGAACAGCGAGAGGTTTTATTGTTTAATATTATTAATTTTTTTATGCTTGTGAATACTTTGCTTGTTAAATAAACAGTTTTTTCCACTTTTCTCCACGGAAATCTTTTCCCAAACCAGTTGGGGGAGGGGCCACTTGAATTTGCTTTCTAGAGGGACCTTATTTGGAGGTTTCTCCCCAAATTTGCCCTGAATAGGAACAGGGATGCAGGGCGTTTTTTCTCTATAGGGGCACAATTCTGCATCTTTCTGCATGTGGACGGTCCCCAAGAGATGGACAGATACAGACATCTCTCTGACTTATGTGTTACTTTTGTCTGGTTTTCACCTCATGACAAGGGCATTTTGGAAAATCCTATCTGTTATGATAAAGTACAGTTCACCAACCGTTACACAGTAGTAAAATAGATGTGATGCATTACAAACAGGTTAATTCCTTCCCCCCCTCCAGACCCCCATTCTCCATGCCCCACCACTCCCTCCCCAAGCATCTTTGCCTTCCAAGACTTATAAGTTATCCTGTTATAGTTGGTAAATCTTTGTTTTGCCTGTGCAATTTTTTTTTTAATTTTGAGAGAGGAACCTGCCATTTAGGAACTCTAGCAGAAATATTATAATGAGACAGCAGCCTGCCAGACTAAACAGGCAGATTTCTTAGTGTTTACCTGAACCTCTCAGACTCTGGAGTAAGCTGCATCTATGCGTGAATTGGTATATGGGGTACCCCAACTTCTTTTTTTTCCTAAACCACTTGATTCCAATCAACAGTCTACTAAGAAGGGTGACAATTTCACCAGGCTCTAAAAATATGTATATTTAAGCTCTTCCTGCTCTTCATGGAAAGTATGTGCGGCCCTCTAACCCCGTATGAAGGAAAAGGATTATTAGAACCACTTTTTAACTGATTTTTTCCGGCCTTACTGGCAAAAGAATTTTGATGCTTTGCTGAAACAATGTGTTTTTCTCTGACAGTGACAACACCATGAACCACAGACTTTTTCAGTTGTCATGCAGACACAGTGCTTTCTTCAGCACGTCACTTTGGTGGAGAGGCTGTCACAAACATGCCAGCGTATGTGCTGCATTCACGTGTGCAGTGACATTGGTACACAGAAAACCAACTGACTTGAAACAAGTCACATGGATACATTCATGTGCTCACAGCACCATTTCTACACAGCATTATTGTCCTTTCTCGAAGATTTAATATACTTTTTGTTTTCCTTTCTCTTTGTCTGAAATGTCCATGATGACATTGAACACCTCATATATTACCATTACTCCAGCACTAACATAACTTATAAACTAGACACAATTAATTCCAGGTCAATGGAACAGAAAGTCCTTCCTTGGATGCACATTTTCACTGACCATATGTGGTAGCTCTGCTAGTTTGGTACCATCATAGTGTTGTGAAAAGTCTGATATGTGTCACTGAGATGCTGGTGCCTGCCAAGCATATAAAACTGTCCTGTGTGTGCAAACATTATTTCATTCTCAATTTGCATAGCAAAAATAAATGAAATCTAGGTAGTATTTGACATGAGTGAGTGCACATATGCATCAAAACATGTGACAGTTTATACTATGTACATTTTAGTCTAAATGCTTAACCAAGGAAAGAGGTGAAAAATATATTGGAGCAAATAAGTGAAAGGATTTTTCTGTGGTCTGTGACAAACACCAGCATCCCACTCTTTACAACATGTAAGTGAAGGAAGATTTTCTGTAATGCTGCTTGCAGTCATTTGCATCTACATCCCAAGTGTCTCTGGAGGTAAGACCTCTAAACGTTTCTGCATCAGCAGCGATTTCACAGAACCACAGATTCACAGGATCACAGAATCACACAACCACAGAATCACAGAATTATTAGGCTGGGAGAGACCTTCACAACCATTGAGTCCAGCCCATGCCCTGAGACCTCAACTAGATCATGGCATCGAGTACCACTTCCAATCTTTTTTTAAACATGTCCAGGGATGGTGACTCCACCACCTCCCCAGGTAGATTATTCCAGTACTTTATCACTCTTTCCATGAAAAACCTTTTCCTAGTAACCAACCTATATTTCCCTTGGTGCAGCCTGAGACTCTGTCCTCTCGTTCTGTCAGTTGCTGCCTGGAGAAAGAGACCAACCTCCAGCTGTCTACAGCCACCCTTCAGGGAGTTGTAGAGAGTGATAAGGTCACCTCTGAGTCTCTTTTTCTCCAGGCTAAACAACCCCAGCTCCCTCAGTCGTTCTTCATACGGTTTGTGCTCCAAGCCCCTCACCAGCCTCGTTGCCCTCCTCTGGATGTGCTCAAGCATCTCAACGTCCTTCCTAAACTGAGGGGCCCAGAACTGGACACAGCACTCGAGGTGTGGCCTCACCAGTGCAGAGTACAGGGGAAGAATGACCTCCCTGCTCCTGCTGGCCACACCATTCCTGATCCAGGCCAGGATGCCATTGGCCCTCTTGGCCACCTGGGCACACTGCTGGCTCATGTTCAGCTGCTGTCACCAGTGCCCCCAGGTCCCTTTCCTCCTGGGCACTGTCCAGCCACACCGTCCCCAGCCTGTAACACTGCAGGGGGTTATTGTGGCCAAAGTGCAGGACTTGGCACTTGGACTTATTAAACTTCATCTTGTTAGACTCTGCCCATCCATCCAACTGTTCCAGATCTCTCTGCACAGCCCTGATACCTTCCAACAGACCGACACACGCTCTCAGCTTAGTGTCATCTGCAAATTTACTAATGAAAGACTCCATGCCTTCATCCATGTCATCAATAAAAATATTGAACAGAACTGGCCCCAGCACAGACCCCTGAGGGACACCACTGGTGCCTGGCTGCCAGCTGGATGCAGAACCATTCACCACCGCTCTCTGGGCCCGGCCATCCAGGCAGTTCCTGACCCAGGGAAGAGTGCTCCTGTCCAAGCCACGAGCTGACAGCTCATCCTGGAGTGTGCTGTGGGAGACAGTATCAAAGGCCTTGCTGAAGTCCAAACAGACAACACCCACAGCCTTCCCTGCATCCACCAGGTGGGTCACCTGGTCATAAAAGGTGATCAGGTTGGTCAAACATGACCTACCCCTCCTAAACTCATGCTGGCTGGGTCTGATACCCTGGCCATCCTGTAAATTCTGTGTGATGACACTCAGTATAAACTGTTCCATTATCTTGCCAGGTACTGAGGTCAGGCTGACTGGTCTGTAATTATTAGGCTCCTCCTTCTCACTGTTTTTGTGAATGGGTGTCACATTGGCCAGCTTCCATTCATCTGGAACCTCACCAGTGAGCCAGGACTGATGGTAGATGATGGAGAGTGGCTTAGCAAGCTCATCTGCCAGCTCCCCCATCACCCTGGGATGGATCCCATCTGGGCCCATAGATTTAGGGATATCCAGGCATTTCAGCGGTTCTCTGACTGCCACCTCTTGGATAATGGGAGGACCATTCTGTTCCCTGACACCATCAACCAACCCTAGAGAACAATTGTCTTGAAGGCAAGTTGTCTTCCCATTGAAAACTGAGACAAGGAAGGCATTAAGCACTTCTGCCTTCTCCTCATCTGCAGCTTCTATGTTCCTTCCCTCCTCCAACAGAAAACAAAAGTTGGTCTTACCCTTCCTTTTACCATTAATATATTACAAAAATTGCCAAATTAAGTTCAAACTGAGCTTTGGCCTCCCTAATTTTTTTTCCTACATGCTCTAGCAGCCCACTTAAATACTTCCTGAGAGACCTGACTCTCCTTCCAAAATTGATACATCCTCTTTTTATTCCTAAATTCCTCCAAAACCTCCTTGCTCATCCAGGCTGTACGTTTACCCCGTCAACTCATCTTTCAGTGCACAAGGACAGTCTGTTCCTGTGCCCTCAAAATCTCTGTTTTGAGGCATGCCCACCTTTCCTGAACTCCTTTGTTTTTAAGGGCTGCTTCCCAAGGAACTCTCTGAATAAGTCTCCTAAATAGGCCAAAGTTTGACCACTGGAAATCCAATGTAGGAGTCTTATTGGTGTTCCTCCTGATTTCACCAACTATAGAGAACTCTATAATTTCATTATCACTCTGCCCCAGTCGGCCTTCAACCACTACACCTCCCATCAGCCCATCTCTATTTGCAAACAGATCTAAGATAGTCCTTCCCCTGGTGGGCTCACCCACCAGCTGCAACAAAAAGTTGTCCTCCATACACCCTAAAAATTTCCTGGACTGCCTCATTTCTGCTGTATTTAGTTCCCAGCAGATGTCTGGCAGTTTGAAGTCACCTACAAGAACAAGGGCTGATCATCCTGAAACATTTTCCAGATTTGGGAGATGCTGGAGCTTTTCTCAATTTTAGAAATGCAGGTCTACATCCAAACACTGGTCTTTCCTACCATTTCCAAAGAAGAATGTGAACAAAGAGAAATCTTTGTGCAGTCACTGATGACGCTGTCCTTTTGAAAAACAGTTCCACCTTGAATCCTACGACTTCTGTCATAATTAATATACACACTCAGCATGAAAATTCAAGCTGAAGTCTCATCTGTTTCAGTCCCTTACTAACTCCATGACCTTGATAAAATAATTCTCTTTTACTCATATTTTTCACAAAACAATAGCACATCCCTCTCAAGTCACCAACTTATTAATTTGCATATATATTTGATATTGAATTTTTTCCCTTTTTTCTGTTTCAAATATCCTCTTAAATGGCAATTCTTTCCCCAGTCTACATGATACAGTCAACAGTTCAGTGATGAAAAGACAATGACTATGGCTTAATTCCTGCTCCTACCACTCCAAATTTCTTCATCACTTGGATTTGAGGTTTCTTTCTGTTGTTGGTTTTTTGTTGTTGTTGGTTTGGGTTTTTTTTGGTTTTTTTTCGGGGGGGGGGGTATGGTTTGTTTGTTTTGCTTTTTTTTTAATATCTATCACATGACTGCTCTAATCTACTTCTTTCCAATTGTAAATACCTCAAGAGTGAATTAAAAGAACAGGGCTAGTTCATTACCCATGCTACCTCTTTGTTCTGCTTCTCTCCCTTTGATTTTTCATTAATGTTCAAGCATCAAGTGCAGAAGAATTTTTGGGTACATTAATTAACTATTATAAGGTTGTAGAGGAGAGCTATGGGAAGATTATCCAGTCTCCAAAGAGAATGCAAACCTGTGCATGGAAAATGTCTAACATTTCTGTCTTTTTTTTAACATCTTTGACTTTTTGTAGTGTTCTTTGACTTTTGGTAACAGAGAAAAAGTTAGATACAACCACTTTGCTTAGGTAATATAATATCACTTATCTTAAATTACAAAAGGAATGAAGTAATCAGAGCCCTCAAGGATGCATTAGAGTGGATTACTATAATAACTGAAGCATCAAGATAAACTTTAAAAATTCTGACTCTTCCATCTCAGGAGAAAGCCTGAGGCATTATCTTGTATTCAGAAAACTTAACCTAAATTAGTGAGAGGAAGAGTGTATTAGTTTTGCACAGCCTGGTTTTTGGCAGCAGTGGGGACCACAGAGGTGTCTTCTGTGAGAAGATACTGGAAACTTCCATCACGTCTGGCAGATCCAGTCCCTGGTGGCTCTGAGGATGGACATGCCACTGGCCAAGGCTGGGCCAATGAGAGAGATTGGTAAAGCCTCTGTGATAACGGATTTAAGAAGAAAATCAAAACAAAGCGGGGCACACAGTGTTAATTCCAGCCAGAGTAGAGGAGAAGGTGAGAACATGAGAGGGAAACAACACAAAGACACCAGGGTCCATGGAGAAGGAGGGCAGGAGGTTCTCCAGGGCGCTGGAGCTGAGATTCCCCTGCAGCCCCTGGTGCAGACCATGGTGCAGCAGCTGTGCCCCTGCATGATCCATGGGCATCCATGGGGGATGCAGAGATCCACCCACAGCCCATGGAGGAGCCCCGTGCTGGAGCAGGTGGGTGCCTGGAGGAGGCTGTGACCCCGTGGGAGATGTGTGGAGAGAAGAGCCCTGCTCCCAGGCTGGAGCAGCCTGTCCTTGGAGGACTGGACCCCATGAAAGAATGATCCACGCCACTGCAGTTTTGGGAGGACTGTCTGCCTGTGGGAGGGACTTGTATGGCAGCAGTTCTGGGAGGACTTCTGCTTGTGAGATTTGGAGCCATGCTGAAGAAGGTCACGGAGAACTGTCTCCCATGGGAAGGGACCCCATGGTCTCACAGGGGATCGACTCCTCTCCCAGAGCAGCAGAAGAAAACCTCAGGTGATGAACTGACCAAAAACCCACACCCAGTCTCCCTACACCGTCAGTGGGAAGGAGGGAGGGGATGGGAGGAAAAAGTTGTTTTAAGAGCTTATAGGTTGTTTTAATGGCTTATTTTACTTCTCATTATCCTCTGACTCAGTTAGTAATAAACTCACTTTGCAACTTTAAGGTGAGACTGTTTTGCCCTTGGAGTGTTTTCTCCCAGTCCTTATCTCAACTTATAACTCCTTTGTTAATTTTTCTTTCCTTCTCCAGCTGCAGCAGGGCAGGGTAAGTGAGCAACATTCATGGGTGCCTGACATTGGGCCAGTGTTAAACCATGACAAAGAGGCAGGCAGAAAACTCCAATAATCATGGATAATTGGTAGAATAGCTCTTCATCATTTTGACTGAAGAGATATAAAATAGCATAATCATGGAATTGAAGCTAAAACACTAGAACATATTCCTCATTATGTGAATACCAAGCATTTATGTCCGGCCTTGTCAAAACCCCAGCTTCTTCTGAACTACTCCTAAGATAATTAAAGGGCATAAACTGCATTCTCCAGGCACTCTCTTTGACCAAAGCACAAATTTCTCCATTTGCAAAGGAGTCTGAAAGCATTTCCATCTGTTGTACAGGCAAAGTCTCACCTATGCCTAGTGACATATATTCATCTCTGATTTTGGACCCAATACAAGATAAAAATGCAGCTCCTTTTCTTCAATAGTAGAGTTTTATTATTTTATGTTTTAAATTTACTGCGTCAGATCTCAATATCTCATTTTGAGAGTTGTGATTTCTATGAAAATCTGTGCTTCAAAAGCCTCTGGACCCCTTAAAATGTCAAACCGTTTTGGAAATCCTCCTTGTAATACAATAAAGTTCATCATGGTGCATGTGTACACACACGTTAGGAGACACAGACACGAAGGCACAGCTGTGTGTGACAGGGTTAACCTGTGAAATTGAAACTTGTCATTTGCAATGTATAATGGCACTATTTGAAACTCTCGCAAGGGCTTTCTGTAGCAGATTGATTGTAGAGAGAAAAGCTCAAGGTCTCCATCACATTCAAATTCCTTTCACCTTTTTTAAAAGGATCTGAATGTCAGTACCTGGATTAATCATCTATTTTTTTGACAGATAAGATTTTAATATATTTTCATGTATTGAAAAGTGAAGTGGTTGAAACTTATATGATAATTTTAGAGACCATTTATCATGATGCTTATAATGAAGAATTTTTGCCATGGGATTATTCAGACAATTTTGAGAATAATTTCCTTTTACACATAAGCCTTTTGGATAATTCATCTAGTTGTGTCCTAAAGAAAATCCAATTGTAAAAAATAACTCAGTAAAGCTGCACTAAGGCTGTGCTTTGTAAAATCACTGATGCCACTTAAATTTTAAATAAAGACATATTATTTACATACATGCAATATCGAGTCTCCCTAAAAGCAACAACACCCCTAGGGGTGAAAGATATTGACTGCTTTTCTTCAAGGCAATTCTGTGTAACATCTGTTGATTGATTTAAGATGGTAGCATGACACTTATTGACTATAGCAAAATGAACTTAATGGAAAAAATGTGAAACGTTTCTGACAGTGGAATTTTCTACCCTATCCATGATGTGTTCTGAAGCATTTCAGAAGGAAATCCACAGCTCCACTGTCCAAATAATTTCTGAATTTTCTTTCATCAAATAATGTTTCTTAGAGAAAAAAAAAAAAAAAAAAAAAAAAAGAAAGTAAAAGTGTTTGCTCATCAAGGCAAGATTCTAGTGCCAGTAAAATCAATGGCAAAAGTCTCACTAGTGTCACAGAAGCCAGGCCTTGTCTTCAGGTGATTTTTCTCTTATGTGTACTGAATCATTAGAGAAAAAGGACTCTCTCAGTGCATTAGAGGGATACTTTAAAAGGCAGAAAGTAATTTTGCCTATGTTTTCCTTTAACTGCTACTCTTCTTTCCTGCTTCCTTCTCAGGGAAAATACAGCCAGTGCTCCTGATGACAGAGTTTTGTAGAGGAGGTGAATATTTAAATGAGTACTGAGCCTGCAGTTCCACAGAACAGATATCTTCATCTGCTAATTTCAGAAAATTTCATTATTTCTCATTTGAGATAGGCCACTAGAAGACTTAACTGACTTCAGATTCAATTAACTTGTTTTTTGAGTAGTTGGAATTTTAACAAGGTTTCCAGAGAGCCATGAGGCACAAGGCAGTCTCCAAACCAATTCTGGAAGGGATTTCTGCATGAGAGAATTCCTTGCTTCTTCTTGCACAGGAGATGGGATGTTTAAGTTATTGCACATCTCTTCATGAAGATGAAATATTTTCACCTTTCACTACCAAATTCCTCCCTAACGTTTTCCTGACTGTCTGCACCCAAACAGAGACCATCAAATTATATGATTATATGGTGATATTATGTGTCCTTATAGCTTTGCTAAGATATGTTCTGGTGTAGCACATGCAGTCATAATGTTTTTTTTTTAAAAAAAGCCCACTTAAAAATCCAAACATTAGGCTAAAGACCAACAAGAAAGAAAAAGTTGATTAAATTAAGGAACTCAATTTTTTAACTGTTTAGAAGACATAATCATGGTGACATAGCTATGGAAAGATCTGCAATTCATTGAAAGATGCACAATAACAAATCTTGGGTTAGTATTATATATGAAAAATTTTAATTAAAAAAAAATCCACTCAGTTGTATCATTGTAGCCATGTGAACCCAGCAAATATTTCTCTTTATGTTTAACTTTTTCCTTTATTTTACAAGATAAAACAAGTTATAATTTGAAGGAAAGACTAAATAGAAATACAACCAGTGTTCAGTTACATAAAAGCCTATGCTAGACAATCTAATCATCCACACATGCTTAAGAGGCAAAATAATCCATACACAGTATCAGCATTCATCAACATTGAAATATCCTGCATGAAAAGGGATCTGTAGGTATTGCATGTTATTGGTTTAATAATAACATTCACGTGGACATAAGGTCCTTTAGAATACCTGGGCAGCCAACTTGAGCGGTATTTTAAAAAAAAAAAAAAAAAAAAACAAAAAAAAACAAAAAAAAAAAAAAAAACACCACACCACTAAACAAGGAAAACCCTACATATTCAGCACAATCAAGGATGGATTTCCATGCATAGTTCTTTAGTTTCTGGGAAGCCAAATTAAAGTTTAGAGTAAATTTATTTTTACTAAAATAAGTAAATTCTCAATTTCTGAAAATAATGATTCACCAAGTTCATGTGATCAACCCAAGTGACTTCCCAATTCATTGAAATGGTCAACTAATTAAATATAATGTGGTTAATGAATTCAAATTTTATTCTTTTTTTCCCCTTTTAATTATTTTAGATTATTAAAAAAGGTAGCATTTGAAATTTTTCTCATCACAGTTGTTCACGCTCTTGTTTTGTTTAGTCCACAGTCATTTGTTTAGTTTGGGCTATAAAATTCAGTTCTGCTGTTTCTAGATACTTCTTAATGAGCATACCTAATTATACAGGTAACTAAAACCTATAGTTAGAAGAGTCATGTTTACATTCCAAATATTTGGGGAAGTTTTACTTGGAAGGATAGCATAATTCCTCTGTATTGGCTGGGTTTCTGATGCAGGTGGACATATCAGGTACCCATAGACTTAGCAAAACTTGCCAATACAGTCAACTCATCAGTCTGACAACTTGTGTCAGTCAGTGTTAGCACCTTCTTCCTTGAGCACAGATCTTGTGCAGGAAAAGGACTGCTTGATCACATTAATGGGCTGAGGACACAGCATCAGGGCTTATTTTATTCTCTCCACTCTGTCACAACCATTCCTATTTCTGTAGCTTTCCTTTGAGAGAGACCTTTGTTATATAGCAATAAATAAAGTTATGAAGTGGTTAGCTCCTGCATTGCCATTGGGCAGAGGCTGTTTTTATACAGTGAAACTGTATTGTGAGCTGCACCGATAAGACACATTAGCGCTTTTGCTCGCCATTTGTGAAGCTACAGCTGATCCAAGAAACTGGCACTTGCAGACTTCACGAATACTTTGGGATGCCATTTTTTTTAAGAAAATTAGATTAAATATGTGAAGCAGGTAAGGTCTGACAAAAGACAGCGAAGAGAGAGACAAAAAGCAGAAAGAGAGAGAAAAAGCCCTGATGCCAATGCATCCTCTAGGAGGAAAATAAATGGAAAAAAAACCCGAAACAAATCAAACCAAACCAAAACTGAAAAAGCAAACCAAATCATTAGATAACAATCTGAAATGGGTAAGGATTATGAGCAGACAGATATGCATTCTCAAGGAGTTCAACCACCAAGAAAGCCCTTTGAAAAATGTCCAGATCATGGGCTACCCTGTGTCTCATTCATTCAGGGCCCATTACCTTCATGTTCCTCAGGAGCAAACTACCAGAGAGGGTGAGGGGAGGCTGGGGATCCATCTGCTGAAACTCTGAGAAGTGACTGTAATGTCAAAAGGTACAGCTTGGCAGATACAACCAAGGCAGAGCTCAACCCATAGCAAACCCAACTCAGCCCACAGCAGAACCCAAGAGCCTGGTGCTGCTTTTCAGGATGCTTTATGAATGCACAGGCAAAGCCCTCAGTTAAAGTGCTTGAAATGCCTCAGCATTTTGGACCAATACAGGATTAACATTCGTGGCTAACAAAACTGCCACAGTAAGGAGGCGGGTAGTTAAACTAAGGCTGCAAATCACAAGCAAGTTGCTGAATTGTCCACTACACTGAGTGTCTCTCCTCAACCCTTTCCTCACAATGGCTAGCTCACTTGTGACTGACCCATGGCAGCAAAGTGTCTTCAGACCTTTGCATTTCACACTGAGGTTCTCTGTAAACCACTTTTGTCTCACTTTCTGGGTCCCAGTGCTGAATTTTGTCCTTGCTGTTTCAGCTCCAGTACCTCTTCTGAAGATCTGAAGAGTTTCACCATTGGCACACTTAATCACATTAGCATATGACAGTGAACATGGTTATAATTTGTGAAACAGACAAAGCTCTTTGGATATTTCTTCTGCCTGGGATTTGTCCTTGCATGTCTTTGAATCTCCTTCTGAGTACTCAGGATTTTTATATCACAGAGCCCAGGGAAGCACCAACTTTGAAGTCTTCTGAGTACCTCAGTCACATTTCAGCTGTAAATAATTGCCTTCCCATCAGTACTTATGGTTGTCTGGAATTTTAGCCACAGAGGTCATATTTTGAAGTCACCAAGCAAACATTGCTTGTCTTACATGCATTTTCTTCTCTCTCTGGTAGGCAGAATCCTCCACAGAGCCTCTAGCAGACAATCGGGAAGGGAACAGGGTTGAAGGAATTAGGGTATAAAAATATGTATTGGAGAACAGGATTTTTGGTAGGCAATCTATACATAACAAAGCGTTGTTCACATACAGTGCTTATGTAGATCTTTTCAGACATAAATTTAGATACTGTTTGTGTGGCAGACTAGAATTCCCCACCAGAATATGCAGAACCACCTCTTTATTTTTCTGAAGGCTTCTTCAGTTTATTTACCAAAGCCTTGACAAGGGTGAACTTGTTAATAAGCAGAAAGCATGGCTGACCATTCAGCATACCTTGCCACGCCTCTTTTTTTTTTTTTTTTTTTTGGGGGGGGGGGGGGGGTGGGGGGGGTGTGTGTATGTGTGTGTGTGTGTGTGTGTGTGTGCATATTTTTGTCTGCAGGGGTTTTTTGAAAGTTATCATTCATTGTCCTTTACTGGGCTTATGAAGTTTGAGGGTTCATGTATGCAGTGTCCTTCTCAGAGCAGCTGCTCCTTCCACCCAAGCCAGCTCTAACACCGCGATCAGTCGGGGAACTCTCCTCTGGCTTTTGGGAACCAGAGGAGCGGCTAAGGAGGTTTCCACTTACCACGGGAGAGACCTCGCCGAAGACGGAGGAAGGAGTCGAACTCGGTTGGAGGGCAAAGTCCAAGGTGTTTATTCAGTCCCACCCAGGGACATCCTAACCTCAAGGAAGCTGCTCCAACTGAACCGCCTGGGGCAATGAGCTCTGGGATTAAATACAGGGGAGGGGTAAGGGAGGAGATAAACCAACACCCAATGAGGGACAAGGTGGGCGTGGAACAGGGTTGGAGGGACATTTAAAGAAACTAATGAGAGCATAAAGGGAGGAACTTCCTCAGTTCCTGCCCTATCACTCAATGTCCTTACCCGAACTCTCCAGAAGCTGGGTGGAACAATCAAATGACAGACAGGGCCCGTATGAGGGGACTGGGAGGAATATGGGAGGATTGACAGGGAGGAGGGGCAGGGACAAACCTCGGAACATAACATTTCTTAGGAGAACAGGGAAGTACAGAACAAACCATTACAATGAAAACAAATAACATAAAATACAATATGAAAATAAATAACACAGAGCACAATGCAATAGGTTCAGAGTATAGTGTGGCAGTGCGAGAACTGTTTTATTAGGTTTTTATAAGAAGTTTTTATGTTATAGTTCATTTCGCTGTATCCCCAGTTCTGCAAACCTTTTGTGTTTTCTGTATCCCTTTTGTGTTTTCTGTATCCCTTTTGTGTTTTCTGTATAATAAGGTGTTTTTTGTCAGTCCTCCCACCCCTCACCTGACTTGGAACATCCCCTCTGCCCCCCTCCCCTGCTCTGGGGCAGCCTGTCTGTCACTTCAGGAGCCCTCCCAAGATTGAGCAATCACAGTGAGAGGGCTTCAGATGATAGGTAGCCTGGGAGGAATTCCTTTGCCTCTGGATTTGAGTGGTCCGAGGCTTGGGGGTGGGCACACCTTGTTACCCCCCTGAATCCCCTGATTTGTTGTCTTGTTGTAACCTTCCTTGAACCCCTCCCCGCTTTTAAGGTGGAGGAGGGAGATTCAAACTCTCTCTGCTCTGCTCTCTGCTCTTGGTCTCTGGGCTCTCTGGCCTGCGGTTTGGACCAGATGCAGACGTCCCGCAGCCCGGCCTGAATAAACATCTTTTAACCTGCTAAGCTGAGAGCCATCCTTTTCTGCTGCCGCTGCTGTCACGACACTACTGAGTCCAGCTGCTGCTGAGAAGCCGAGCCAGCAGGTAAAGATAACCTGCATGCCTATCTGGACTGAGAACATCTTGTAGCTGTGCAGACCCGAGCTAGCCGGAGGCTGGCATCCGCCCGGTGTGGGAACAGGAACCAGCTACAGTATAGTAAGGCTTTTTCAAATCCTGGATTCCTCAAGTAGCCAGTAAATCACAAATAACCAACAATAATGAAGGAGGCACATGAGACAATGACATGCCCTCTCTGAATTAGCTTTCTAGACTTTATAGACAAAATAATCAATCTGTATATAGTGAAGTTATTGTCATTCTTTATAAAACCTTTGCAGTGCTTTACAAATGCAAACTTACGGTGAATACTAAGACATTTAATACTTAATACCAGGCCTAGGTCTTCAGTGTATGTTCAATTTTAATCTGTTGTCATGCCACTTTCTATGTGAAAATCTGATTCAAAGCACATTTTTATTTCTGTAAATATTTTATTTCTGTCATTTATTTTGGCACCTAGAGAATTTAATTTATTTTAAAAATAGTTGAGGCTCATGATTTGACCCCTATTCCCCTCTACTCCCATCTCCTACACACTCAAAAGGTTCCAATTTTTTTCAAGTTTCCTCTATAGGGAATGTTATATTGTTGCTCTTTACCAGTGGTTTAATCAAAATAAACATTTAAATAGAGAAAGTAAAGTGAAAGCACATGGTAAGTTGTAGTTATTGATTCTTTAATTTTCTCTTTAAATGAGGGGGGGTTTTGACCCAAAGGACTTTATTGAAAGTATACATTAGCTAGTTAAAGTAACAGTGGAATTCTTGTGGGGACCAAAACACAGTACTAAATTAATCTTTTGTTTTCCTGTTTTCCTTCCAAACAGTAGATGTTGTTTCATATTTGACATCAAAGGGACACTCTTTTTCTCTGTAGTTATCCTTCACTTTTTAATCCTAGAATCTAAAGGAGAGTTTCACTTTTGGCTGATATTAATACTGTCTGTATTTCAGAACAAGATATGATGTCTCCAGAGGCAGCTTAAATCCAAACTTTCGTGTATGTTACAGGAGCTGGCAAACCTCACAACCCCCAGGACTTGTGTGTCTTTGTGTTTGTCAACAATTTGCATAAAATTGGGTTTTTTTTAGACTTTGACCACATTTTAAACCTTAGACTAATAACAATGAAACAACCACTCCCGGAGAACTTATGGCTCTATATAAACAACTAAAAAAGGTAGACACTGCTAAAAGAAAAGTAATAAGTTTATTCAGCTGTCTTATATTTTTACCTGTACTTTATCATTTGTTAACACCCTGAAAAAATGAATGTGCATTTCAAACTCTTTTAAGGAAACAAGCAAGCAAAAAGACTACAAAAAGGGCAGAACACTTTGATTTTTAAACTGATACTAAATCTTTTTATGTCAGATCAGCTCAATACTAAGATCCCTATGGCTATTGTGTCACAGTATCTGATAAGACTTGCATTTTTGTTTGATTATGTTAATCACTGTGAACCACAATCTTCTGCTTCTCTTTTTGCACTCTGTGGCTTGTCCAGAGGAGAACTTATGGACCCCAGAGGAGGCACAATTAATACAGGAAATTTGGGACCTGCAAAATGTCAGCACATCAGACTGATTACCTGATCACAGCTTTCAAGGGGACAGTGCAGCCCTGCAGTAAAACACAGCTTAGTGCTGAACTGCTTCAAAATAGAATGTTTTGGGTAAGGAAAATTTGTAACCTTTTTCAAGCAGCTCTCAATTAAGAAGTTAAATAATTCCTTTCATCAGTATTTTCCTATATAAATAATTTATAATTAAATAATTTATTCCTGACAAGATAAAACTTTTTATATAACGCAATAAGAAATTCTGTTATGAGGTAAACATGTTAAAGGTTAGGACAGAGACATAAGAAAAACATCATGTTTGTGATGAAAGAGAAGATACGCTTTTTGGTAGATGTGACAGACTAACTTTAAAATGAAGACAGCACTAAGTTTACAAAACCTTCTGGGATGCTGTCACAGCTCAAACCTCCTGGCAGTTCATTTGGATGGAGTTGTTATAAAAGCTTGCACTTCAAATCCTCCAGCAGTTTCCTGCACACCCTGGGATCAGAGAAGGAGAACTGGGAACAGAGAATGTAAACTTCTCCCATTTTCTTCTGGATAACAGGCACAGCCAGATATATGCGTTCCAGGCAATATCTGCCTCCCATAATGACTTGCTGGTGGCAATACACAAGATGTGGAATTTTACTTCTGGAGAGGGTGTTTCCTCTGTAAACAGCTTGGCAGAGCACAGTTTTGCTCTCTTCTTATGCATTTATTCTCACCTGTTCTGTGCTTTGCATCTCCTTTTGCATCATGGCCCAATCTGCCTGCATCAGGCAGAAAGGGTCAGACTGAAGAAGCAGTAATCCACTCAGCCGGAAGGTGTGCGTATTCAGCAGATCCACGGTTTTCTTCAATTATTCTGCCATGCAGCTCTGCATAGTAAACTTTGAACTAGCAAACGAGTGGCAAATCTAGGGGAAACAAATTGTCACTGAAGAAAAGATTTGAAAAAAAATATTAAAAATAAAAACACTCAACAAAAGGAAAAGCATAATGCTTCCCATAGTATTAGACAATGAAGTTTTGCACACCCTGAGCCCTTCAGCTAATGTAGATCAGTGACTACACTGACTTTAGCAGAACTGCAGTATTTTGTAGGTGTAGTTTATTGTGGCGTACAACCTCCTAAATCAGATATTTGTGGTAGTTGAACTTTGTGGCAGTTTTTACTTTATTTCTTTATCATGGATTTTTATTTCTTTTTGTACAGTGTTTTGCTTTAAATAACCTTTTTTTACATTTAGAATCTAAATCTAGACACTAAATCCAGACATTAAAATAATGTCATTAAGCAGAATAGAGAGAGCTCCCAGCATTTAGTTCCTTGCTCTCTGAAACAACACAAACAAGTCTGGAAGATATTCCCAGACTTTTGCATCTTTTTCATACAGCTTGCATTCAAACAACAACAAACATAAATTTCCCACATGTAAAAAATTGTGCTGTGATAGAAAGGAGGAGAGACAGAAAAAGTCAAGTGGTTAGAAAAAGTAATGAAAATGCAATCACAGGCTTTTAAGTTTCAAAGCAGAATAAGGTTCATAGCTATTCCTCTTCTTTAATATCCTGGATATTGAACATCTAATTATCTTAAAATGTACATACGGCAGTGTGGTATGCAATGATCAATTTTCTGATTATCCCAAAATGGTTTTGTAAATTAAAAAAAATTAAACTGATTGTTTTGCTTAATAACAAGGCTGGTACACAGATGAGTTCTTTAATGAACTATATTATTTCTTTGTTCAAGTTCAATTTCACAAAGTGCTTTTAAATAAGTCTCACAGTGAGAGTGATTTGGATGTGTACACATGTGTCCAGTGAATAAAAGTAATCCAAAAATCTTGTGTGAACTGAAAGATTGCAGAACAGGCTTTGTATTTTTATTATCTTTAATAATTTTTCTGCTCATCAAGCTCTCCCATTATTTTCAAAATGGGACCATAAACATAAAATTTGAGGACATTCTGACATTACTTTATGGTAAAAAAAAAAAAAAAAAAAAAAAAAAAATCCGGCTCACTGTATTACTGTGTTGCAGAAGTAGCAGCTAGTAAGGCGTGAATTTTAGGATTTCCTAAAACATGTCCTGTGTGTTCATACCTTTCAGATATAACTGTAGTTCTTTGCACGTATACTTTCTTGCTTTGTCTCGTTTTTGTTTATTATAGTCTAAAAATCAGTTGTGCATGATAGGGAAGTAACTCCCAATAGCATCTTCTCTAACTTTGACTAGATACAAGAAAATAAGTAATTTCCATTTTTAACCAAGGAGGGAAATTGCTAAAATTGACTTTGCATCAAGCTAATAAGGCATGTTCACCTCCATTGTTAAAACAAAAACTTTGATCTAACTGCATTCAGACAGCTGAATTCATAAGGAGATCACAAACTGAGAAATTTGAAATAAGGAAATAGATATTATACTCTTAAAATAAGGAAGGTTATTTTAAAGGGAAAGAAAAAGGGAGGTGGAGAAAGGGCAGTTCATTGATTTCTAGGGCTTTAAAAATATTCTTTTCATTTTCCTGTCTTGTTAAAAAGGATGCATCAAGTACTGTACAGATTCGGCAATCCTCCAATTAGATTTCTCAAATTAAAGAGATCATTCAAGAAAATAAAATGTTTGCTCCTCTGCTGGTGAGGCACTCCTGCTTCCTTTTGAAAGGTGAAGGTTTTGTTTTGGGTTTTAATGAGTTTTGGGTCAGGGTCTCAGATTACAAATTCATTACAACAAGGAATAATCTCTATGCCTTCTCCTTTCACCTGTAAGGACTCATGATAGTAATTTCATTTTTAAATAGTTGTCTTACTGGAAAAAGTACCACCATAATTCACTGTTTGAACAAAAAAAGGCTTCACTGAATATCATTAAATTTAAGATATTTCCCTCAGCATCATTTCTGGGTTAGGTCTGACAAGCGCTGTATCAGCAATAATGCGGATACACCTCTCAGGTGCTGATGACTTTCTTCATAAAAAATTGTTTATGAGGAGAAAATATAAAGAAGACTTCTGCTCTCTTGTGAGATGACCTCTGGTGCAAAATAAAAGAGGAAAGTTAAACACTAAAATAAAGCTACTCTAAATAAGTTGGGCCAATTGACCTATGCCATGAAAAAATGAACTCACTTGTGAAGTTTAGATCTCCCCACATCATGTCCCCAGTAGGAATTTGCAAAAACTACTCCAGCCTCTAGTTGGAGCAGAGAATGAGCAGAGAAGCCCAGAGCTATATGCTTTTTGCTGCACCTCCCTAAACAATAGCATGCGAAACTTTTTTTTTTTTAGTAATATTTTGCTCTGCTTTCTCCTGTCTCTGTGTTCCAAGCTGGTATTACTGCCTGATAGTTATTTTTCCAAGCTGTGTTGACTAAATGAGTAAAATGGTAATGGATTGTAAAGCCTTTTGTGCACAGAGTGGGCTATTCAAGGCCTAGTGGAGAAAGCTGACTTCGCTTATGTCCTGATTTGAGAGCTCAGCAGTATGCTTAGACAAAAAAGGAGGCATGAATGAACCCAGCAAAATTATGAAGAGGTGCTTTTTTCCCAACTCTCTATGCTTACTGGAAAAAAATTAAAAGTGAGATATTTCAGATGCAAACCAGAGACACAAAATATAAGATTGATTTCATTGAATGTCCACTGAGAGTTTTGCTGAACACGAGGCTCACAGATAAAGAGGGCAAGAATCTTTATAATACAGCCTCAGGAGCTCATGCTGCTAGGAGCTCAGTGGCTTACACTGAGAAATAAGGCAGTAATGCATGTAATGAACATAGACTAACCTTCAGAAGCAGGATCCTGCACAATTTTTTGCTAACTTCTCTGTCTAAGAGAAAAATTCACTTAGTGTGATTGCTTACTGCTTACTGTTATGTAAAGAAAAGTCTGTTCCTAAAACAAAATTTTTCTCTGCGGAATGTAGTCTGACAGTGGAATAAATGTCCTCTTACTAAGAGGATCTCAAACAGCCTCAGTTTTTGATGCCTGAACTAAATTTTCAAGACCAGAAATCCTTTGCATTTTTATCCTCATTTTCTTTGTGCTACAATCTCAGATGCCAGGTATGGACATGTAGAGAAATTTTTTATCCACATGATTCTCAGAATACTGTAATTCACAACCTGCACGGCCTGAGAAATAGGCTCTGAAATTAATGAATGTTATGAAGAAATTATGAAATAAGCAGGCTAGCGCAATTTCTCTTCTGCATAGATAAGTTTCAGAGCAAATAGGTGACAAAGCTCCAGCTTTGATGATTTTCCTCATAACCCCTCAGAGAGTCATTGAAATAAAAGCAGAGCAGTCAGTTCCTGAAACTTATATAGGTGGGCTAGAGCACAAAAACCAAGATAAGTGGCATTATATGCAGGACTAGAATATTTTTCTGCAGTGCCCTGAGATACTATAGAGCAGCATACGTGCAGCCATGTTCAAGCATTTTACTACCAATTATTATCACAATTAAGAAAATCATCAAAAAATCTACTTTCCAAAAGTCAATGAGACTTATTTGAGTGACTAGCTCATTCCAGTTTCACCTTTCTTTCACTTTCCTCTAAAAGTTTCAAACTCACTGGTGAATTTCAATCATATTTGCTAGAGAGGGGTAGACTTAAAAAAAAAAAAAAAAAAAAAAGAGTTTCTGACAAATGAAGAAAAGTGTATTCAGGTGAGTATTTTCAACAGAAGGCTGACATTGGTATCATGTGTTCACATATGTTACCTAGCTTGAACCTGTAAGAGATGGGAAATGATGCCCTGTAAAATCTCTGCTTACTGTAGAAATAGGATTTTTTGTGTGTGTTTTGGGTTTTGTTGGGTTGTAGGTTTTGTCCCTCTAGTGAAGAGGTATCTTATCGGTAAAACAGATAAAATAAAGTTTAGAATGATTTTGTTTTCCTGGATCTCTTGGACCAGCTTATAATAATTATTATCACAGATTCTTGTTGTTGCTCACTAAAGACTGTCTCCCAAACTCACTCCTGCCCCTTCACAAGCTGTTATACAGTTATTCTTTTCTTGACACCCTCTCTGTATGCAATAAACAATTACTCAGGTTCTTATGTGAAGACAGATGGAAATGTAAACACAATACTCCAGTTAGCAGAAGGGAGGTCTTTCAGAAAAAGTGCCAGGGAAATTCAGTCACTTCATCAATTTGGCTGCATTCAGAGTACAGTGTGCAATTTCCAGTTCAAAGGGCCTTTGCTTTTTTGTCATCTGGACCGATCTGAAAATCATCTATTGTTTTCTGATGCTATAAAGCCACACAAGCAGTTGTGGTCATATTGATCTCTTAGAAATAGGAGAGAAAAATAATTAGACTGTATATGAACATTCCAGTTTTGAATTTCTAAATTAAAGTAAGTAAAGTGAAAAGCTTAATCAGTAGTTAAGTATATCTAACAGGAAAATAAGCAGACACAACAGGAAACATAAGTAAATATTCCATTTTTAAAAAAAAAAAAGTTTTCTCTTAAACATACTGCCAGCCTCTACTCCATTAAAAAATAAATCATGAAAATATCAATATTTGCAATCACATGTATCTATATCTATGATATATGTCTGACTAAAGCAAAGGTCAGCAAACATTTAAAACCTCCAGTAAGACAGTACACTGTTTATGACTCTTCAGTTATTCTTCCATCATGCTTTATTTATGCCTATAACATTAATAACAGCTATGATTGCTATGCAGCAATCAGTACTAAAAGCAAGCTGCTAGGAGACAACATCAGCAAGGGAATCAAATCAAGCAACCACTGTGTTGGGGGTTAGGTTTGTTCCTTTTTTTTCTTAGAGAATTTTTATCCATAAGTTGCTAAGAGACTAAGTACTGGTGCTGAGATGGTGCTTGACCCACACAAAGGAGGTGGCCGAAAGTCATAAGGGGGAAGCTCACACAAGTTTTGGGGCAGGAAAAGGACCGAGCTGGGGGAAGCCTGGGGCTTTCTTACTCTCGGCATCGGAGGGGGGGTCGGCCAAGCTGCTGCTTGCTGTGGGAGGAGTCCACTGTCACCAGGAAGTCAGGTTCTGGGAAATCTACCATCATCGTGTGCCCCGGAATTCTGAGCTCCTTTGCCTGCCCTGCTGGAGCTGGGCCAGTCCTGTCCGGCTGTCGCGGCCTCTCCAGCACTGCTCTTGGTGCTACGCTGTAGCCCCGCACCCCTCTGCCTGTCGGGGACATCCTGCCATTCCAGCCACCAGCCCGGGAGTTTCCACCGTTCCACCTTGGTGCTTTCAGTGTCCCAAGAGATCAGACTGCCCCAGGCTTTGTGAGACAAAACCACTCGAGGTTCCTGGTTCTGTTTATTATTATTGCTGTGGTTGTTGTTGTTTGTTTGCCTTGTTATACTTACTAGTAAAGAACAGTTATTCCTTCCCCCATACCTCTGCCTGAAAGCCCCTTTAATTATAGTAATTTGGAGGGAGGGGATTTGAATTCTCCATTCCTAGAGAGGCCCTGCCCCTCCCTGGTAGATACTTGTCTTTCAAACCAAGACACGCTGAAAGAAGGACGGTTCAAGAGATGCAATTTCCAGAAGGCAGGACAAATCATACTCCCTTCTCTGAAACTTTTTCAGTGGCCAAATTAGTTTTAAACTGTATGCATATATGTAGATGCAGAATCACTGTAATATCTTTAATTCACACACCTTTTTTTTTTTTTTAATCCACTTCAATATCTTCACTGATTTCTCTTCAATCATTAATCTCTCTTCCCTACTGTCCCCTTCAAAATTCTTCTTTTTCTTAGTTGTGTCATTTCATTATTCCCCCACTCTCAAAGGATGCTGCAGCACCCCACACCAGGATGCTAGGCTGGTCCCTCCAGTAGTTCTCCAGGGGAGCAGCCAGCCTTGTCCTCTGCAGTCAGTGAGGATTCAAAACAGTCACTACTATTTATTCTGCTGTAACAAAGCAGAGGACTAGTTGAGAAGAGTATCAAGACAGCACCAATGGCCACATTTCCATATTCTATTATTTCTTTCCCTGTTTCTTGATCTTCCTTTCCATCTTGTTGTACCTCTCTTTGATCTCCCAGATTCCTTCCAAATAAACAGCCTGTACAGAATTATTTTTTTATGTTTTGGTAACAGTTCTGCTATATCCATACACGAAATTGGTACTTCTTATACCATTACCTAGTTTGACTTGACGTGATTTGGCACTGCTGCCCTGTAAGTTTTCACCTCCTGGAAAGTTCCCTCAGTCACCTCTCTGAAATTTGGCAATCAGTCACACAATTCGCCTTAACCATCTGCAAAATCTAGCCATCACACAGCACTCTGGGTAACTTCTGTCAGCTTCTGACTTTTATTATCACAGCCAGAAATTTTTCATCTCGTGTCCTGTGGCATCTCATGCTCTGTTCAGTCATGTAGACCTGAGGTCAGCACCTATTCATTTTCTTGCAACACTAACAGCATACATAACACTAAAGACAGATGTCTACCAATGCCTCTCAGTATAGATACAAACCTATCATCACATCAAGGAAGAGAAACTAAAAGCATCCATCACTGAAGCCTGAACTTTGATGATCTGTTCATCTGACAGCACTGTGAACCGGCATGGTGTGCAGCAGAATCTAATCAACATCTAAGTACTGACCTTTTATTGCTCAGCAAAATGCAGAATCAAAAATCTCCCTCAAGGTCTTTCAGAGCCTTTATTCTTCCATAACCATTTTTTTTTTTTTTTTCCCTTGAAGAAAAGTAGACATTCCTAGCTGTTTCTGTCAAAGAACATCTGTATGAATGTTGTCCCAGGTTACAGCACAGAGTTCACAAGATTCTGTTTTGTACAGGCTCTGTGCTGGATTATGTATAGGCCAGTGTGTGGGGCTATAACATGCAGAAAGCCTGGATGACGTCTTAGTGATGGATTACAGGCAGCATTAGGAAGCTCAAAGGTCTAACACAAGGTAGATAAAAAATTCTCCCATACTTATATCAACTCCAATTATTTTATACCCCAACACACTTCCACTTTCATCTTTAATCCTTCATCTTGTCCTAAGTCAGTGCTAATAGCACTAAAGAACAATTTAACATTGTTGAACAGGCATTCAAGATAGCTAGGAAGGGGAAGATCCATTCTCATATGGTCAAGAGTTAAAAGTTTGCGTGGAAGCTGAGACTTGCTGGCTCTAGTTGGTGCTACTAGGCATCTTGCCAGGACGTAGAATATGTAGGCTATGCTACATATTCTATATAGAGCAACAAGGATGAGGAATGGGAAAAACTTGATCTCACCCTGTGTAGTTCCTTAGCTGGTATGAATCAACCTAAAGCCACTGACGCATAAGGATCAAGCTTCCAGCCTTCCTGAACCTCAAAACAGGTTGTTTAGTGTAATTTTCAAGTATTCCCAAGCAGCATGGGAAAAAAATTATCTGACTTGCATTAAGAAAATTATTGAGGAGGATATCTAATATCTGTTTTGAGAGGATTCAATACCATGATGAGACCTGGCTTTTCTCAAGAGTTTCTCTTTTTTTGTGAGCGCAAGGATATTAATTGTTGGAAGTCTGATCCTGTGTTAAGGATCAAAGTTTTTGCCAGCATAAAGACCTGGGACCTGAGTAGGTTGCAGAAGGAACTAAGATGCAGTTAACACCAACTGTTTGACACCTATTATCTCCACAGATGATAAGCCATTGCAGAAACATCATAAAATGTACTGAGAAAGCTGATATCAAAGAGTTGAAGAACTACCTTAACTAAACCTGGAATTTATTTTCAAGAAGAATAACATAATTTGTGCCCTCCTTAAGGCAAGGACTACTTCAGAAAAATTGTTACCTGATCTCCAAGGTGAGCAAAGAACCCTTAGGATATCTCTAGTGATTTATTTTGTCTCTCAAACTCTCCCATCTCCATTAAAACAAGGATGTGCTGGTTTGTTTTCCTCTCAATATGCCAAAGAAAGTGAATTTATAGTGTAAGTGACCTAATAAGTTCTAAATTATACAACTTCTTTCTCCCTTTGACATATCAAAGATGTGACCTCTTTTAGTCCAGCTCACATCCAGTAATTCTACTCTCTCCTATTTGTCTAATTCACTAGTATCCATCTTTGAACTAGAACAGAAACTATATTGCTACTGCAGAAAAATCAACAAATAAATTTAAAAGTGTTCCAGATTTTAGACCAGCCTGAAGTGGGAATATGTAAGAGACAATCAAGAGTTTGAAACAAATTGGCTATGTTGAGCTATAAATTAACAGTTTTAGAAGCTGTGTCATAAACCATTACTATTTTGAAAGAATGTGGCACATACAGAGTTATAGGGAGGGCAGGTGTAAAATTTGTTTCCAGCTCCTGTGAGGTGCCTCACTGAGACCCCCTCTCCCTACTATTTGAGAGGCAATCCTGTCAGGACTGTGCCTCTGGGATGTGTGCTGGCAAAGTAGAACACATCCATTTTTTACATTGACAGTTTCTCACCTTTTACAAGCAGCAAATTAATCATGAGGATTTAATTGGATTTGGCCATATGACTATGAGGATAGTTCTGGCCCCAGCAATAAAGAAATGGCAGTCCAATTCATTAGATAAACTGCTGGCATTTCAGTCACAATTTAAGTCAATGCTGAGCTCCATATCTTCCTTTTCTCATTATCCCAACAGCCATTTGTATCAGCAGTATCCAAGGATACCTATATTTGCATGGAATTATGAGCTTCATTACTTTCCTTCATTCACAATCACACAGTGGGAAACTTATATTTGGCATAATCTACACTAAATTCTGCCACTCAGAAGCAGAACAATTGTACGCACATTAATAATGTGATTATGTGTATATATATACGTGAATATACTTAGCCACAATTCTCCAGTGCAGTCTCCAAGAGAGTTGTATGAAGGGCAGGCATTGGCATAGTTAGTGCTTATGGGGCTTGTAGGGGTTTTAGTGAATTTAGTGAATTTAGAAAAAGCATCTTTTGAGCAGGAAGGCTAAGAGGAAGTGAAGCAGGTGAGTTCCAGTGAAGTGTTGGCAGAGCACATCACCTGTTTACATCAAGCAATTACTGCTAATTGTATGCACCTGTAATGCTAAATGTATGCACCTGAGACACAGGTGTCATTTAAACCTGTGGAATGAGCAGCTTAGTTCATTGCTTAAGAGCAGAGGACAGCAGTGTGATATGACTAGTATCATATTATTTCCCCCTGCTACTGCCTCATTTCTCATGGTTGGGCTGAAGAGCCATGCTGTAAAGTGAGATCACAGCTATTTATAGCTTCCTTGAACTGGAAGGGGCAGAATGCCTGTCTTGATTTGCACCACAAATAAAAAAGGCAAGTGAATTGAGGAATAAATTTACTGTAGGTTGAGAAGAGCAAAAATTACTAACACAAACTTTTTTTAGTTCATGGCACGTCATCTCCCTACATGTTTAACTATGTAGTAGAACTGTTTCCAGGTTCACCGCATTTCTGCCTTTCAGCAGTGCATCCAGGGATTGTCCTCTTTAGACCCCTGTGTGTCTGCTCCCTATGTCACATGGAATCCAGGCACCTATGTGTGGTCTCCATGTGGCGGTAGTACCATGTGCCTAAGGTCTCCATGTGAAGCTACTCCCAACCCCAAATCTCCTGCTCTTTTTTTCTTTCTCTTTCCCTCTCTATCCCTTGGCAACTCTATCACTGACCTTCTGGAAAATATTCCCTGCTGTCTCAGTCCTGTTCCACAAGCTGTTCAGTGCAACCTGTGCCATGGTTAATGAACACCCCAATTAGGCAAGAGTCAAGGTATCTACAGTGTCCAAGGTTTACTGCCTTATCTAGCCCTTGAGTCATTTCTCTCTGTCTCCATTGCCCGACCTCTGAAGGATGCTCTTCTGTGAGTTCTGTGAACTGAAGCAGAGTGCTAGCACTTGGGCTTTCTTTGACCCTCCTGCACTGGTAGCTGTTAAACATCAAGTGGTGCACACCACTAGTTTCATCTTCTCAGCAGCCTTTTTCAGCACCCACCAAACATGTAACCAGTGCTTCCATATGTCCCTGAGCTTCATATCCCCCCCAGGCAAGTTTCCCAAGGGCATCAGCTGCTGCACAGTCTCATCATTCAAAAAAGCAAGTCCGCAAAGGCTTTCAAACACAAAAAAAGTCTCTAGAGAGACAAGAAGTAAGATACTGTGTGAATCACAAACACACCTGTTCCACTGAAGTTTTTAGTTTCTTGAGAATATCCTGTTACTGTTACTGTTTTTCTTAATCTGCTATGTGATTCACTTTTCTTTATTAGGCTTCTTCCCCAAGAGTATTTTAGAGTCAAATAGATGTCTTCTGGGTTTTCTGTATGCAACAGCTTCATTATAAAAACAGCAGAGAGACATTGAGGCTAATTATTAAAGAAGAAGCAACTCTGTGTGATATGCACTAGAGCACTGGATTCAGATACAGAAATTCTGAGGATTTTCAGGGTAACTTAGATTTTGCAAGTTCTTTCATGCACCTTTTTATTATGAGGGTGCTGATATTAGCTTATCAAATTTGAAAGATGAAGAGAAATGTTACCAAGAGTTAAGTGTCATTATTCACTACAATCCTTTGAGCACTGCTGTTCAGCCAGGTCTTTACCCAGCATCATGAACCTGATCATTCCACAAGTTGTTCAGAAGGATGTTGTGCATCAAAATCCTTACTACAATAAACTAAACTAAACTAAACTAAACTAAATTAAAACAAACAAACAAACAAACAAACAAACAAACAAAAAAACCCTACATCCACTGCCTTCCTTTCATCCACAAGGTGGGTGACCTTATCACAAAACACCAGATTTTAGTTAAATAGGACTTTACCTTTCTGAACATGGGTTCATGGGTTATCAGACTATGTCTGATAATTGCATTGCTCTTTAAACACCTTTCAATAGTATCCAGTATTTTCTGTAATTTTTTTTCTTTTTTTTTTTCTTTTCTGTAATTTTTCAGGATCTGAGGTTAGACTCACAGGTCTGTAGTTCTTCGGGTCTTCCCTTATGATCATTTTGTGGATTACAATAATTTCGGTAGCTCACAGTCAGCAGGGACCTCCCCAGACTCCCCAGACTCCCAAGAACTTTGTTAGATGATCAAAAGATGTGATAAAACCCTAGAGTCATTAGGCTGGAAAAGAGCACAAAGATCATTAAGTCCAACTCCAACCAATCACCAGCATGTCAACTAAACCATAGCATGAAGTGCCACATCCAGTCATCTGCTAAACACTTCCAAGAATGGTGACTCCACTACATCCACATGCATCCTCTTACAATGCCTGACATCCCTTTCAGTGAAGAGATTCTTCCCCCTCTCCAACCTGAATTTCTCCTGGCACAGCTTGAGGCCATGTCCTCTCTCCCTATCACTGATTCCCTGGGAGAAGGGACTGACCCCACCTGGCTACAGCCTCCTTCCAAGTAGTTGTAGAGAATGTTTAGGTCCCCTTTGAGCCTCCTTTCCTCCAGGCTAAACAACCCCTGCTCCTTCACCTGCTCCTCATCGGATTTATTCTCTGGACCCTTCACCATCTCTTTCGTCCTTCTCTGGACTTGCTCCAGCACCTCAATGTCTTTCTTATAGCGAAGGGCTCAGAACTGGACTCAGAACTCAAGGTGTGACTTTACCAGTGCTGAGTACAGTGTCCCATTATAACATCCACTAGTTCTTTCAGTGCTTTGGAATGAAAGTATTCATTTGGTTTGGGGTTTTTTTTAGTGGAACTTTGTTGGCTGAGCATATCAGCCGTTTGTATCTGCTGAAAGAATGGACTGGTAATTATGTACCAACACCGTGTGTAACTGCTTGGGTTTGCCAAGAGTGTGAATGTCTTCCTGTGAGCATATTACACAGACCAGTAATGGAAATCATGTTTCATGTGAGTCAACTATATATCATTATTGCTACTCATTTCTATGTGTACTTTGTACTTGTACCCTGATCTAAATCCATTGCTGTCTCACCCTGTTAAATTAATATGCCACCTTATATGTGTGTTTAAGAGCCGATCTTATGTCCTATTTAACTGAATAATCTTCTATCGATCTGGACATGTTGTAAGACCAATGGCTACCCTCATAGAAAGTACTAAATATGCATCTAGGAGACTGGAATTTCATTAATAGTATATAGAAATATATTCTGAATATATTCATATGTGACCTTTGTAAGTTCTCAGTAGAGTCCAATAGACTCTAAAGCATATATTTGTTCCTTTTCTAGTTACTCACAGAGTACAAATAATGCGTTCTTTTAATTTAGAGGGAAACTCCTTCCCTCCAGCCATTTCTTATTGTTATCTCTAATTGCTGCCAAAAAGGTTCAGTTTTTCTAGAGGTATTACAAGATGTTTTAATTTCAGGCTAAAAAAAAAAAAAATTAAAAAAAGCCTTTTATAATTTTTTCTGGCATTCAAGGAATATCACAATAGTAACATTTTTACATCTGTTAATTAGAATGGTTTAATAGGAATATTACAAGTTCTAAGTCTTATTGAAAAAATTAAAAAGTAATCTAAGAAGAAGAAATTCACCATAGTGTCTAATTTTGAACTTACTACAATCTTGGGCAAGAAGTCACTACAAAAATATTTAAATTATGTTTAATTCTATTGGTGTATCTCCACAAGAATATCAAAATACTTTAAACTGAATGAAAGGTTACTTCTACTGAGGAATGGAAAAATCAAACAGGTATTTCAAGTCACAGAAGACATAGTGTTCACCCATCTTCTTTGGGCTTTTTCCCATTTTCTCTTTCTTGACATTTCCATATGAAGATGAGTCAGATATCTGGAAGCCCTTGGTTACTCACCTACTTATGGAGGTGGCATAATTCCCCTTCCCTTCATAGATGAAAGACTGGAGCCTATACAGGTAATTAGGATCAAGAAGAATAATTAGGTAACAGAAAAAAATATTAAGATTTCTTTATTTAGGCATGAGTGAAATGTTTTTTTCACAGCTGACCTGCTTTGCTCTACAGAGCCTGACAGACGCCTGAGATGCCTTCATTATCACTTCAACAACAGATGTGAGAAAGGCAGCTTGAGGAAAGCAACTGTTTTTATTTTTCTCATAATTATATGGGGAGACTACAATGAAAACCCTCCCACTAGAGCTGCAGTAATGCAGCCCCAGGACTAAGACGAGCAGACATGCATAGAGATGACTTGTGGCTTGCTTCTCAGGCTGGTTGCTATAAATCCCATCAATTTAGTTCCTAGAGAAGTGTGAAGGAGGTAAAGATGCCAGCTGATTACATTGAATGATATATGCTGTTTCTGCTTAAACTTTTTGCTCAAGGGGTTTTGGGGCAGGCCATCTGCATGAAAAGAAAGGTTGTTCATGGTAAACATATGTATCTTGCATGTGTCACTCCTATACTGCCTAAACAATTGGCAGGACCAAGGTGACAGAGTGACTTCTGATAAAGGAGAAAAATAACCATTGCATGAAATATGACAAGATTAAAGACCTAGGAAGAATAATTTACTTCATTAATTCACTTCTCTAAAAACAAATGTAGTACTATGGATTTCTGTATTTTAAGTGGAATGTTGATTTAATAGTTTTGAACACAAAATTAGGTGGTTTGCTTATAAAGAGAGCTGTAGAGAGATAATATGAGTTTAAATGAGCTATGGTTTTTATTCTGTACAGATTCATGGTGTGTGGAAGATGTTGGGATTAAGGCCTGAAACTTATGTCATAGTTCCCACTGTAAAAAAGGAAATATACCTCTATCTGAATCAATTGTCAATCTCCATCCTCAAGGAAGAAGTTATTGCCATCCCTCTAAATTTAATGCTGATGTTTAATAAATTAAGTGAGGAATAATCACAGAACAGTTTACATCAGGTGGACTTGAAAGCCATTTTCTTCCTTGTTTGCGTGTTTCCTTCCTTCTCAATTGTTTGCTTGTTTATGTAGATGTTACTTCTCCTGTCTGCCTCTTCTAACAGTTTCTTCCTATTTTCCTTTCTCATGTCAGTTCCAGTGGCCATTGACCAAGCTTGAACAGGACCGCAAGCCTACTCACATATTTTTTCCAAAACCCCAGTACTTTTATTGCATGCAAGATAAACGCCATCTTAGAGTCATAGACTCGTGGAACAATTAAGACTGGAAAAGACCTCTAAGATCTTCAAGTCCCATGCTACCAAGTCCACCAAGTGCCACATCTAATTTATTTTGAATGCTTCCAGGGATGGCAGTTCCAATGATGCCCAAGATATCTTGTTCAGATGCCTGACCACACTTTTAGTGAAGAAATTTTTTCTAATGTTCAAACTAAAACTCCCCTAGTGCAGCTTGAGTCCATGTCCTCTCTGACTGCTGCTGTTGTCTGGGAGAAGACACCAACCCTCATCTGATTACAGCTTCCTTTCAGGCACTGGTAGAGCGATGAGTTCACCCCTGGCCCTCCTTTTCCCCAGGCCAAACAATGCTTCAGCTACTCTCCATATGACTTATTCTCTGGGCCTTCACCAGCTCCTTTGCCTTTCTCTGGGCTTGCTTCAGCACCTAAATGTGTTTCTTGTTGTGAGGGGCCCAGAATTGGACACAGAACTGAAGGTTTTCTCTCACCAGTGCCAAGTATACGGGGAAAATCACTGCCCTGGTCCTGCTGGACACAATATTGCTGATACAGGCCAGGATGCCCTTGGCCTTCTTTGGCCACCTGGGCACACTGCTGGCTCACGTTCAGGTACTGTTACCAGAACACCCAGGTCCTTTTCTATTGGGCAATTTTCCAGCCACTGTCCCAGCTTGTAACACTGTATATGGTTGTTATGATCCAAGTGCAGGACCAATGGTCTTGGTGAACCTTACACCATTCCCTTGGCCCATTGATCCAGCCTGTCCAGACCCCTCTGCAGAGCCCTCCTACCCTCCAGCAGAGCAACATTCTGACCAAGCTTTCTCCTCTGCAAACTGACTGAGGGTGCACTCAATCATCTCATCTAGATCATGGATAAAGCTATTAAACAGAACTCGCTCCAAATGGAAGGGCATCTTGGTACATCACTGTGTGTTGCTATAAGCAGAAATCCAAATTCTCTTTGTAATAAAATTAACATTTCACAGATTAATTCTGCTCTTCTTTCTCTTTTGACCTCTATTTTTTCCACTGTACTCAAAGCTCTTCTTATTGTGGATATTGCTTTGTTTCTTTCCCTGATGGCTTGTTTCTTCCTTTCGCAGTCCAGGAACAGTCATTTGAAAAAGTGGCAAATGTTGGGGAGGATGAAGCCAGAAAGCCCTATAAATATGATTGCTTAGATTCTGAGAATGAGAAACCTGTAAGTGAGATAGAATTGAAAGTAAGTTTTGATGTTTGAGATGTATTAGCTACTGGATGTCTGGGAAAACAATTATGTGACCAGCTGAAGGTTACCTGCAGCCAGACCCAGGTCAAATGGAATGTCCTGTCTCACCCCTCAATGTATGGCTCATCCCACACCTGTAACCCTCCCCTGAAGTATCAGGTATCTGTAACCCCATTGGCCCAAGTCCTGTTCCAGCCCACCTCAAGAACCCTTATCAGGGAGTTGCGAAGGTGGCTTGGTCTCTTTGCTTTTTGCTCTCCCCCACTCCCAACCTCTCCCTTCCCCCACCTCCCTAGGCCTTGCCACGAGCAAGGCAGTTCAGAGCAAGGCCTCACATCCCTTACAATAAACCTTATCTTCTAAAACCCAACTTCAGAGATCTCTAGTCTACATTTATCTACACCGTCCTGGAGTCCACAGCAGCAGCAGCAAAGCAATTTCTACAGGCACACTGTGGAAATCTTTTCTAGTAAAGTTGAGAGGTCTTTCTGCATTCCTTGAGATTAGATTCTAGCAATTTTAAATACTAAATAAATGATTTTGGAGGTTACTAACAGCAGAACAAAGCAGCTTCACAAATATAGCATCTTCAAAAGGAATTACATTCACAAAGGCCATCAGTAATTCTATCGTTACCTGAGACTGATCACTGTATTGTTGCTATGTTACTATCATGGTAAAAAGATAAAAAAAGAAAATAATCAGCAACCCCCAAAAAAGAAAAAGAAAAAGATCTGAGTTTCAAACTGCTGTTACTAAAATTATGCATGGATTCATTGACTCTACTTTAAAATTGTGGTTGCTTTTTGAACTAGAAAACAACATAAACTTTTTCATTATTTATCTCTTCATTTTATGAAAATTAAAAATATTTAATCTGCAAAAATAATTTTATTAATAACTCTTAACATTTTATGAGTGTTACAAAGCTATTTGAAAATTTTTTTTCAGAGTTATGAGAAACATTATTGTGCTGACAGTTATTACAAAAATATTCAGACAGAGGTTTTTGTGTGTTTTTAACAAAACCTCTTAAGTATAAACAGCTAATCAGATCCATTCCCGAGAGTTATCGAAAGTCCCTGGTGACCTTATTTTATATTTCTTAAAAACTATGATTTTCAATTCTTTAATTCCAAGAATAACTTCTTTTAAAAATCTGGTCCTTAGATAATGGGGAACTGCATATGTTTAAAATATTTATTTGTTGCTAATATAGTTCAGAAGTGGTATGTACTTGTACAGTGAAGCTGAGTATGATCATATTAAATGAATATATTTTTCAGTTGATTATTCTTCTGTGTTTGTCATATAAATTGGAAAGAGGAAAATAACTTTCTCTGTTGGAGCATAAAACAAATTAGACATAATGGCACATAAAAAGCGAACCATAATCACGCTCCTGAAAACGAATGCATTTTACAGGATATGTAGCCATTAAGACAGTCACAACATTTTAAACCTACTCAGTTCAACACACCTGCAATCTATTCAGTTTCTGATGGAGCATTTTGTGAAGCTGGCACTGATAATTAAATAAATTGTAGGTGGAAATCCTAAACTCATCTCGCATGGCAATGTGCCAGATTCTTCTTCCTTTGTCTTCAGTATTTCACTGAACATTTTTTAGTTCACTCTATAGCCTTTTGATGACATTTCCTTTAGAGATTGGGACCTTTTTTTTTTTTTTTTTTTCCGAACACAATATAAGCAGATGAATTTAGGAATAGTCCATGGATGGGATAGACATTATACTGTAGTTTAGCATGGCCAAAGGGACCACATGGCAAAGGTGAGAATGACCAACATAAGATGCTATGATTGAATGCCAAGGAAAATATTGCTTCATGTCATTCTTCCAGAAATACTAATTTTGTTAGATCAATTCACAGAAAAATACTGGAAAACCTTTCCCTGACCATTTCTTACAGCCTTCATTTGAACAGTTTAAGGGAAAAAATCTTGTTCCTTTCCCCCATTTACCTCCCAATACCAAAGAACACACTTTCACATCACATCTAGACATATCAGTATAGCTCGTAACCACCATAAATTACTTCTCATTCAGCTGATGACAGTCTGGGAGCAAAGAAATTTCCATTAATGCTCATTCTGCAAAATCAAAGATAAAGCTTTGTTTCCAAAAGACAACAGTCACCTTTATGTCCTGGTGCTCAGAGATTAATTTTCACTTCTTAAGACCATGCCCAAGTGATTTGCAAAATAAGCAGCATTACTAAATGTGCCCCCAAGAGGGAAAACAGGGCACCACAGGAATCTTTCCATTTAAGTCGAGTTAGTTTCCACTTAGAGTCAGACTGCACTCTGGCTGAACAGATATAAACTTTTAGAATAAAACACATTTTGGAAAGTCTGCAGAGCATGACTGTGCTTATAGTTTTGGTGTCTGAAAATCATGGGGCTTTTTAAGAGCTTTAACTACTGTACATGACTTCAGTGGAATCTCTATTTAGCTCTGGGGACGTCAGTCTCTACACACAACATTCTCAGTGATTGAAGAATTCCTCTAACAAAATGTTCACCTAAATTCAGGAAGGAGCACCACTAGATAGAAAGGTGGCTAACTCTAGTGGGATATATATGATGTTAAAGTTGCACACTAAAATGGAAAAAAAAAAAAAAAAAAAAAAAAGGAGAATGTTACCCTGGAGCATAGAAAATGCATGAACTATACAAAGTAAAGAACTAAGAAATCAAAATTGAACTCAAGATCGTATTCAAATATTGAGAGTAGCATACCAGCAAAGAAGGGCTCTAAAATCGTTCTGATGTTATGGTTAACAGGTATTTTTCATGTTATTTAGTTTAAAGGTGACCACCTCCAGATAAAAAGATGTTACAGAACCTCTGCTGGGGGTGCAGATGGCTCAGACTCTCTATATTGGATTTTGGTAATCTCCTTATCTGATAAGAGATCAGAGAAAATCCTTCAAGTCTGAATAAAAAGGAATTTCAGAAATATGAGGATAAAGTGCTCTCTATCTTTCTCTATCTCAACTCAGGGAAATATTATTTGATAAAGAAAGAGGGTTTTTTTCTGAAAAAGGGCATGGAACTGCCCTTTATTTATTTGCTCATAATTTTACCATGAAATGTCAGGACAAAATCAGCCTTTTTTAGGAGGTAAAATTCACAGGTCATCTTGAGGAGAAGATTAAAAATGACAATGTAGAACTCACTGACAACTTTGACTGAAGCATTAGTAATGATTGTAAAATTTTCACTTGTCTGATGTTACTGAATCATCAAAGGAGGTTAAAAAAAAATCAATTTTCTCTCAGGGATGGGTGTTCAGAGAATGAAATTTAAGACAAGTAATCTGTAGACTACACTTTGCCAGTGGTTCTCCAGAGTTTTCAGTATGCCAGCCATTTTGAATAATCTACCATGAACGTTTTCATTCTCATCCCTCTTGCAAAAACAGAGAGACAGATTACAAAAGAGCTAAACAAGAGAGCTGGAACCATGTATTGTGTAACTGGCATTATTTCCCATTGCACACGTTGGTGTGTGCCTGAAACCCAGCTCACAAAACCTGAAGGTTGGCTCAGCCAGCAGGACCTTGGCGTGACTCTAATGAGCACCCCCAGGCCACACGGATAGTCCAAAAATCCGGGCAGCCATCTCCTGCAGTGTGCCCTTGGGGCCTACTTAGGTTCCAGTACTTTGCATCACTGAAACCAGTGGGAATTTTATCACAAATATCAGTGCAGTCAGAATATCAGGCCCCAATCTTTAAGTACTAGAGGAAGAAAAATGTCTTGCCAGTGCAGTTGTTGCTCATTCTTGAAGATATTCTGTAAGCATTTTTTTCTGAATCTCTCGTCAGAAGAAATTGATAAACCTGGAAGTCAGTCTGTCATTGCAAAAAAAAGAAAGATATTATTTCTGCTGATATATTCTCATTAAGAATTATTCATCTACTTTTATTCATCATTATTCATCTGCTTTTGACAAATCAGCACTTACAATTTTCTACAGTCATTTGGCCACGAATTTTTACTTCCTTACACTATTTTGTACCTTTTTCAGCCTACAACATCTTCAATAGTTGTATTTGTCCAACTATTTCAATCAACCATTGCAGGCAGTGTTCAGGTTACCACTCAATCTTCCACAAAAATAATTCAGCTATAGCCCAGTTCCCCCACTGCACTTAAATACAGCAGGGACAATGAGATGTTTTACAATGGATTTTCTACTTTATTCTCTGTTGCATTTTCTGCTCTCTATTGATTCTGCTTTTCAGCTTGACAAAGGAGATATTCAAATGTTCCAACAGCAACTCCTGTTCCTGAGCCCAAGCACATTTCACCTGCACTCTTGAACCATACAGAAGAACCTAGGTTTCCCCAGGCTGCAGCCAAACACCAAAACAACTACTTTGCTTTCAGAAGAGACATGTTTAAAGTGCCATTCAGTTAGAGATGTATTAACTTTGAAATCCTTATACAGCTTGAAATACAAAGTGTTCTTTATAGTTAAGCATGTTTCCTTTGCTATTAGCTTAGTTCCTTTATGATGAGTGTTGCAATAGCATAAGAAACTAACATTTCTTTGGAAAAAACTTTCTACAAACTCAGAAAGACATGGTCCTAAGCTCCCTGTGAGATCAGCAGAAGATAGTCACCTCCAGACCACTCTTCAAAATCAGTCCTAAAATTTGGCTGAAATTGACTAAAAAAGTATTATGAGACTGCTTTCCCAAACTGGGTGGTGAAAATTCAGGATGAAGTAGCAAAACATGATTTTAAATGTTGTGCTTTTAACCCAAAAGGAAAAGCTAAACAAAAATCTACCCAGATGGCAACTGAAAGTGCTAGATAGAGGAAAACAAGTTTAGATTTCAGAATATACTTTCCTCTAGACAAAGGAAGATCAACACAGCACAACTTCTGCACCATAAGGATACTAAAGAAGTTATTCGAACTCAAACCTAGACAGCCTAGGAAAGTCAACACGGTAAAGTTTTGAGCTCTCTTTTTTCGAAGCCTATTGTTATTACTGGCCTGAGTTCCAGGGGAACACTTTTCACTTCCAAAATGAAGATTTTACCATATGATCACATCTCTATCGATCTGACAGGACACTATTTAGGCTTCACACTTTATGTTAGCTGCAGAAATATATGGTCCATTACAAACACCTCCAGAACAAACCCACATCTTAACAAATATCCAAAGGCAGCGTATTACAGTAATTATACTTTGTATAGTCTGCAAAATAGTATTTTTCATCCTGCACCTGATGTACTAATGCCTTTTGACCAAATCACAGAGTCTCACAATTTCAAAATACTGATAAAACTTCCATTTGCAGACAAACATCAGAAAAATGACCACAGCATTGTCTCTAAGCCTGCAAGACATCTGAAAAAGTCTATGATATTAACTCTCTCATTGCCTATATCATACAGAGAAGAAAAGCACATCTTTGTTAAAGAGGGATGACAACTCCTTCAGAAGTGGTTCGTGTTCGGTCTTGGTTCAGCACCAGGAGCCAGCCCACAATGAGAACAGTCAGCCATTGGAAGTGGCAGATTTGTCAATCCTGTGAGGAGAAACACGGTCTCAGAAAGCCCACATACTGGGTTTATGTGTCTGCACACACCTTCAGAGAAGGGCACAGGAAAAGACATAACATAAGTTTATTTTTGAGCAGAGCTCTGGCTTTAGATGCTACAACAGGTCAGATCAGTACATAATTATTTTATTAATATAATTATTTTATTTGTTATCATTTCTTATAATAAAATAAATCTATAATAATATGTATAATATAATAAGAATATCATAAAATATAATAAAAAGATAATAAAAGTATACTAAAATGCAGCTTCATTACTGCCATTAGTGGAGTTATATTTCTCATAGAATTTTATCACATCTCTTGCCAAAGAAGCACACATTTACAGTTGGAGATTTTTTCCCAGCACTTCTGCTTATAATTTGCCTCTGTCATTTGCAAATACAGGTAAACAAGGGACGCAGTAGGGGCTGCTCACATGAAAATGCTTGGAGCAAAAATTGCTAGGATATTTATTCTGTTTGTAAAAGACAGCTCAAATATTCCCCCCAAACGGAATTCATTTTACAGATATCTCATCCTTTCAACAGCTAGATTGAAAGGATGTGGGTAGGAAAATACAACACTGGTTTCAGAAGTCCAAGTGCAATTTTTGTGATGTCTCACTTCAGATATGCAGCTGCCCATACCTGCAGTCTGTCCCCGTGCAGATTGACCTTCAGCCAAATTGCTTCAGTATTCCTGATATGACTCTGCTGCTAGAAAAGCACCCGCAATCACAACAGTGCTGTTGGACAATGTTCATCTAACTCAGAAAACAGCCAGAGTCCCATTCTGCACACGTATTGCTAGATTAGATGGAAAGATACATGTGGGATATGATATACTGAGGTCTGACATGTCTGGTTTTTTTCTTACAGCTGCAGCAAGAACACATAAAACTCCACATTATAATAGAAAATTAAGTAGGGGCATTGTAATTTAAAATAATAAAAGCCCATTTTATTTGGTTTTCTTTAACAGACCCTTAGGAGAAATTGATAAATTAATTTCTACAAAGTTATTTGCTAAGAAATAAACACCTGAAAACAGCAAGATATTCTTTATCTGAACAACCATCTAAGATGGTAAAAATCTCATGCAATCTCAGGGGAAAAAATTCTGAGAATTTGAGATTATTTGCTTTATTCCATAATACCCTCCCAACACATAAAAAGTTTTTGGCTAAATTCTTTTTTTATATATATATATATATATATATATATATATATACACACAAACCTAGCAACATATGAGAAGATAAGAGAAGCATTTAAATATTTACATTGCCTTCTGAGTTATAGATGCATGTATATTTATTTGGTGTACTGTATTATTTTTTGTAACTGTTTTACAAAATCTCTTCACAGGAGTCAGTTCACCTCTGTCCTAGGTTACAATGTAAGATGTGCCCAAAGTATGTATTCTATCACCATCTACATGAGCTGTTGAAACTAGGTTGGGCAGTGTTTCCCTTGCCCCCTGCCTCTGGACTATCTTCAGTTAATGGCCCATCAGTGCCCTGCTGCATGACTCATAGATAACTCCCTCAGGAAGCTATCTCTGGTTAATGGGCAATCAAGGACCTCTTGCAAGACTCATAGAACTATATCAGCCCATTGTGAGATGCTCCACCTAGGGGGAGGAGCCATGCATTCCCACCTGGATATAATCTGGGATTTGGGACAGCACAGGTCGCTTGACCTACTGGATTTCCAGAGGACGAGAGCTATCAGACCTTTCTGCGGGGACACTGCGGATCACTGCTTCAACAAGACCAGTTCATCTGGACTGCTACCACCACCCTAACTAAGAGGGTGTCAGGGTGTCAGGTTGTATTCTGACTCTGTCAGTGATCTTTTGTACTATTGCTTTTATTTCATTTTACCTTTTTTTTTTTTTTTTCTCCTATTAAATTGTTTTTCTGACTTGGAGTCTCTTGCTGATTTTGCTTTCAAGCTGGCACAACCTCTTTATTATTTTATTACTTGTATTTCAGGAAGTGAGACAAAAAAAAAATTGTGGGTGCACTTTTGGTTGGTTTTATTGTGAACAGTACATGTTACTTTAAGGGAGTCTGACATGAAAAACTGCATACTTTTCTGAATTATGCACCTTCATATTCTGATTCTGTAACTGAACTCAGTTTTCGTCTCCCTTGGAGCAACTGCTGCCAATTTTTTCTTACAATGGGAGGGTGGGAAGTAAGGATCCTTATTATGAATCATCGAACTTTTTAAGTGAGGTAATTTTCTGCTGGAATCATTAATCTGGCTCTGGGATTCTTCTCTACCGCTTCTGTCTTGCTGGGTAGTTTGCCTTTGCAGAAACTGTCCAGCTGAGTAAGGGTGGCTAGATTTTCTTCCCTGTTTGCATTACAAGTCTAATGCCACAATATATCATAAGAACAGAGAGGTTAAGAGACATTTAGTGCTGCCCTTTAACTCTCTAGTTCCTTCAAAACCAGAAATATGTCAACATCCTTATTGCCTTGGCATGCTCCCTTCAGTTTTTAGACATGTATTTCATGACTATTTCCTAAATCACCTGTTCTGATTTCTCATGCAATTTCAAATCTGGATGATTTGGGGGTGGGGTTTTGGTTGTTTTTTTTTTTTTTTTTCCCCTGTTCTGCGGCAAATTATATTCAATTGACATAAAAATCAAACACTCCTCTACAGGCATCTAATTAAGCTCATTGTAAAATCTACATAGTTAAGCATGTTACTGTGTCATAATAGATTCCTTGCATATCATAAGCATAAAAGTCTTTGTGCATCAGCTAAATCATTTTATGTCAGTGACATAATGTGAGTATAGCATTGTTCCATCTGTTCAAGAAGAAAATGTACATGCACTGAGCATTTTCACATTTATTTGTATCTATGCAACAACCCCATTAATTAAGTGCAATACTCAATGGAGCGACATAATGCAAAGGTACTAGATACTGAAACATTCAAATGCAAAGGTAGCACATGAGTCACATGATACCTACATTCAGGCTTAGAAAGGAGATTTTTAAATCTGAATTTTCTTTATGAAAATTAGAGAATACCACAACTTTTGGGTTCAGTGTCAATGTAAGAATTCAGCCAGCACTCACTCTGGCAAGATTCAGGAAGTCTTGTATTCAAAGGAACTTTTTCCATCATGACACTGAAAGACTTTTAAATACATTAAAAAGAAAGATAAAAAATTCTTTAATATTAGGAACAGCATTTGAGATGAACTTAGCTTGCACATATCCTCAGCAATATCTAATGAACTTAAACCCTAAATGCAAACCTTGGAAACACAAAACTGGGGCACACTCAAATATGGAAATTTAACAATACTTTGGCTATACATATCTTAACTCCAAAACTCAGAGACTTTCTTAAACAAAAGAAAATAGATTAGTCCTTGGAAACATGGGTTTGTAAATAAAGAATGAACAGAACAAAGAAAAAGTCAGGAGGTAACAACTAATGAACCTTTCCAAGTATATTAATTAAGTTTTTTTAATAAATGTTAGATGACATGTTGCAGCAAAAATACTGTGCCATGGGGCCTGGACATGGTCAGACTCTGAGAGGAAGTCTGTCCCCTTCACCGGTGACTCATTTCTAGTATGCAGCTGAGAGCACTGGAAGATGTGCCTATATTTCGCCTGCAATAGCGCAAGCACACAAGGAAAGGCAACTGCTTTTAATTAATACATGTAATTGTTTGCTCTTTCATGACCAATGGCAGTCTGGTACGACAGAGTTTTCCCTTTTCTTGGTAGGGCATGGCTGTTAGGAGGAACAAAACCTTCCTTTATGGTACTAGAACCAGTTGTACTTGACCTTCCATGTCTTAAACCAGAAAAAAACCCAAGAATTATGCAAGGGATTTCTTTGTCTAACATAGTAAAATGGGAAAAAGTGATGTGGGTGATACACAGGAACCTCTCCTGCTGGATTCTGGGAATGTGGTGGATATAGAGCCACCACAACATTTGGGGGGCTGCAGCTTCGTATGTGCAAGGAGAACCTGCAGGAAGTGGGCTGGTTCAGTTTGGAAAAGAAAGAGGGAAGGAGAGATCTTATCAGTGTTTCCAAAAAGCTGATGGCCGTTTGTTGGGGGTTAAGTTTAGTGGTTTTTTTTTTTCTTCCCCCCCCCCCCCCCCATAGAATTCCCCACCCCCCAAGTTGCTAAGAGACTAAATACTGATGCTTTAAAGGGTACTTGACCCACACAAAAGAAGTGTCAGGGCGGAAGATCAATTAGTTTGGGGGGGGGGGAGGAAAAGGCTCGGGGGCTCCAGGAGCTGAGGGTGCCTTCTTCCTGCTCTCGGCATCGGAGAAGACGGTTGGGTGACTGCTGGCTGTGTGAGGAGTCCACTGTTAATGGAGGGTCTGGTCCTGGGAATTCTATCATCTGCTGGAGCACTCAGGAATTCGGAGCTCCTCATCTGCCCTGCTGGATTTTGGGTCAGCCCGGGTCCAGCCGCCGCGGCTTCTCCGGCACTGCTCACTTCACCTGCCAGGACACCTCCCTGCCTGCCGGGACAATCCACCACTTCCAGCCATCAGCGCCACAGTTTCCACCATTTTGGTTTGGTGCTCTTGGGATCCCAAGAGATCAGACTGCCCCGGGCTTGTGAGACAAAGCCCCTCAGGGTTCTTGGTTCTTTTTATTATTGTTATTGCTGTTGTTTGTCTGTCCTGTTATATTTACTAGTAAAGGACTGTTATTTCTTTCCCCATAGCTCTGACTGAAAAGCCATTTAAATCTTCTAAATTATAATAACTTGGAGGGAAGGGATTGGAATTCCCCATTCCTAGAGAGGCCCTGCCTCTCCCTAGCAGATACCTGGCTTTTCAAACCAAGACACAGTTACAAAGGTGGAGGTACGTAAAAGCAAAACAAAGTGAATTAGACATAAACTGAAAGAAAGTAAATTACATTAGATGTAAAGAAAAATATTTTTAGAGTGAGGATGGATCAGAAAGAAGAGGGAAAGAATATTCTTCCAGAATATTAAATATTCTTCTCTGCTCTCTCAAATCTTCAGTAGAACACCAAGATGGATTTCTGCCCATCGTTTTTCACAGGGTTTCTGATTCACTGCTTGTGTTAGAGGTGAGCTCAGGTTGAAATGTTTTATTTATTTCTTTAGGTCTTGTAGCTGGTTCTGTCTCCGCACCGGGCAGACGCCAGCCTCCGGCTAGCTCAGTTCTGTGCAGCTACAAGATGTTCTCAGTCCAGATAGGCATGCAGGTTATCTTTACCTCGGCTGGCTCGGCTTCTCAGCAGCAGTTGGACTAAGTAGTGTCTTGACAGCGGCGGCAGCAGAAAAGGATGGCTCTCAGCTTAGCAGGTTAAAAGATGTTTATTCAGGCCGGGCTGCGGGAAGTCCACAGTTGGTCCAAGCCTCAGGCCAGAGACCCCAGAGACCAAGAGCAGAGAGCAGAGCAGAGAGAGTTTGAATCTCCCTCCTCCACCTTATATCGGGGGGAGGGGTTCAGGGGGGGTTACAACAAGACAACAAATCAGGGGATTCAGGGGGTAACAAGGTGTGCCCACCCCCAAGCCTCGGACCATTGACATCAAGGGCAAAGGAATTCAGCCCCCAGGGGACCTATCACCTGAAGCCCTCTCCCTGAGATTTCGCAATTTGGGAGGGATCCCCAAGTGATAGGCAGGCTGCCCCAGAGCAGGGGAGGGGGGCAGAGGGGATGTTCCAAGTCAGGTGAAGGGTGGGAGGATTGACACAAAACACCTTATTATATAGAAAACACAAAAGGGTTACAGAACTGGGGGTACAGTGAATTGAACCATAACATAAAACTTCTTATAAAAGCCTAATAAAACAATTCTTGCCACCGCCACATTTAGGGACTTCTACCGTCCTTTGCTTTCATAATTTTCTAAGTTAAATGAATAAATTACCTTCTCCTAAAGTGGTTTTGAGCTTCTTCCAGATTTTCTTAATCCATGCAGCTCTTGTACTTTGTACCCCTTTGAGCAGAGCTTCAATGATGATTGCTACTACCAGGAAGGTTTCAGTTTCTATCAGCTCTTAATTGAGCAGTCTAAATGTTCCTTTTCACCAGTTTCGGTGTTCATCAGATCTCTAACTGAGGCATTTCAGCTCACTGATGTGGTAGTAAATTATTATCCATTGTATTTTTTTGGCCACACATACAGATTGGCGAGTAAGCTCACAGAGGGACCAGCAGGCTCCAACAGGTGAGTTATTAGGTCTGCTTCATCCTTCCTTCATGCACACATATTTTAAAAAAGGATAGGCTAGGTGAATTCTGGTCATAATTACTTGTGATTTCATGCCTTCTGCCACCACCTGCACATTTGCTGTTTCCACTCACAACTTGGTTTAACACAGACACTTTGGGTTGTTTGTTTTCTCTGTCCTGCTGAATCTGTTCCAAGGCCTTCAGTGCTTGCTGTTGTTCAACATCAACAAGATAGGTAGGAAACATTAACTTCTTGGAGTGAGATGAGGCTGGCAGCAGTAGAGTTTGGCCTCTCTGGGCCTGGGTAAGCATTTCTCACCTCCTGGTGATTCTTCCATAACTTGGCCAAGCCATTGCAGTGTCATGTCAATCTTTTTGCACTCAGTTGCCATATATACAGCTATTTTCTGCTGGCAATATAAGGAAAGAAACAAGATGAGGACCAGTAGCTAAAAATTTTGAGTAGACAGGGCATGCCTAATTTGACTCTGATGATGAAAGATTGACAGACTACACTCAGGGATAAAAGGCTCCCCTTTATCCTGAAACACACCATTCAAAAGGTATATATATAGTCATCTTGTTTGGTAGAAAGCGCTACATGAAACACAATGGTTTACTTTCTTAATCTGACTGCAAAATTGAAAATACATAATACCATCCTAGAATTTTAGGATCAAACCATATCCTGACAAAACAGGTTCTACTCAAGTAATGGAATTTTAAGAATCCATCTTTCAACAGTAAGATACAATTAGTAAGATTTTCATGTACCATTTCTTATTATAAATTCAAGCTGTTTGGGTTTCCCAGAGTATGAACAGTTTATTCTACACAGTTACATGTACACGGGCATGGCTATTCCAAATTTTTACCATAGAGAATAACATTATGCAGTCATCCTAAGGTCAGCTTCCTATCAGCAAGGCCAGCATGGAAAGATTTCCACACCAGTAAGGAAATTACATGGTTGGAATTGAAATATAGATAAAGAGAGGACACACATAGCAGGAGGAGCTCAAGGCTGTGACTTCACGGTTATTAATACAGCAATCAGCAATGGAACTTTAATCCAGGCCAGGTGAGAACACAAGACTAAATATCTGACCAATATGATGGAAGATGTAGTATGGATTTCTCCTGGAAAGGAGAACAGATGAAAGGTGTCTGAAAAAAGGCCTGAGAGAGTACTACAAACTGGATTTTTGTTGCTCTTGTTGCTTTTCCTCAGGTTCTGGGGCTTTGATATTTGCTTCAGAGTGGTTAAGGATGTTGAAGCAAAGACAAGGAGGGGGAATTAATCTGTATCAATGTGCACTGTATAGTCCTTTTGTATTGTGTATTTCATTTGATTTTTGCATTTGAAAGCTGGATTGTCTGAAAGATCAACCCATGACTTCAGAGCACAAATACCACCTGGTGAAAAATATTGTGTCTTTTGGTTGTTAAAGAATGCCCCCCTGGACCACTTCACAGATTCATGCAGAGAGAACTAAAGCATGAGCATCGTAAAACTGGCTCTGTATCACTGGAATAGGCATTGGTTGTACCCTGATTTAATTTTTTAAACTTACTATGCTGTTGCTGCCTCTAGTGGCCTGATTCTGCACCCTGTGAGCAAGTGGCAAAGTCTCATCCACTCCAAGTGGTTATTACTCTGATTTCCTGATTCCTCATAAAAGTAATTTCTCCTGATGATGTGATTTTAGAACTTTATCACCAACGAACCTTTAAGCTTTGTTACTACATATTGTGGGTTGGCACAGTTTTGTTTCTAGTTATAGAGAAATGTGAAGTATATTTCCCTGCCAGGACCTTAGAGTTGTTGTTGTTGTTGTTGTTGGTGGGGGGGGGGGGGGGAGGAGGGGATAAGGGAGTGGACAGGAACCTATCAGAAAGCTAGTCAAGGTATTGGCAGCTAATTTAACCAATGAAGATGTCAAATGTGACTTTGGGCGTACTCATTTAAAATCCTCATCTGAGGGAAGTCACTGTCTTCCTGCTAAGATGGCCGTGAGCTAACGTCCTGGGCGGCAGGGGGGCCTGGGTCAGCCCCGCTGCCCTCTGGGCGACCGGGCCGGGCCTGGCCAGACCTCCGGGAGCCTCTGCCCACATGGAGAGGGAGCGGCCCGGGCTGAGCCCTTTGTTCTTCCAGGCGCCAGCGGGAAGAGAAAAAAAAAAAAAAAAAAAAAAAGAGCAGCTCAGCAATGCCCACGTGCATACAGCTTTGTGGCAGCTCCAAGCCGGGCCCTGGATGAGACCTAGGGGTGGAAGAGAAGACCTCCACCGGCTTCCCCTGTTGGCACAGCTTTGCATCTCTACAGCCCTGCAGCCCGGGGCAGAGAGCACATGGCCACTGCGGGCCTGGGCAGATTTAACCTTTCCTAGCAACATGGAGCTTGTAAAGCACAACCCTTCCTTGAGAGAAAGAAAGAAAACAGAGGGTTCGTAGAACAGACAGCATATGAAGTCAGTGGATTAGAACTGAAAGAACTGATAATATTACTGGAATAGGATTGAAGAAGTGACATTTTTAACCAGACTTCTCTGGGGTAAACTATGGAGAAATGGACTGTTCTTTGTCGCATCTTAGTGTTGTTGGGGAGAATGCTAATTCTAATCAAAATTGAGGACTGATGTGATTGAGATTTAATTGACAACTTTAAAGCCACCGCTACTGGGTTAAAAAGGAGATCTCAGTCTTTGAGACAAAAATTATTTTAGACTAGAAGAAGTTTTTGTAAACAGTACCCCAAATACACTGAGATGCCTGTGTTGGAAATTAGCCATGTTGCTAGGAGAAGTACAAGGAAAGAATGTGCTGACAAACGAAGCATGAGGAACGGACCAAGACGTCGTGGTTAGGTGATCACGGTGGTCAAAGAAGAATAGAATTTATGGTGGGAGCCTTTTGTGTAAATAAAGATAGGGAAGCAGGTGTTGTGGGAACGGGATAAAGAGAAGTATAGCCTATAGAAATTAGAAGATTAATGTTAAACTGAAATGTCATGTATAGCACGTATGTTGATGATGTAATCTGTAAGAAATAGTATAAAAACTGTAAGAAAATGAGGGTCGGTGGGATTCTGATTTGGGACGCTAGTCCCCAGGTCCCCGGGCCCGAATAAAGCACCGCATAAACTACTTTGTGGTTTGTGTTTCTCTTCGTTGGGCAACACCTGTAGGTGGGCAAAGAAAAAGGCTGCTGATAGAACATCACAGTCTGCAAAAACTCTGGGCAGTTGCAGATGTGTGACATTGGGAGCCACTGGACTGTTTTATCTTGCAGCAAATGTCTCCATGAAGCTCTAGAGAGACTCTTCTCCAAAAGTAATGAATGATTGTTTAAACAGTGAAACTGATGGAAGATCGCAAGTTGTGTCTTTTTATGTTGTTTTGTAAGCAGGTTAATAGTTTGTAAAGGGAGGGAAGAGTGTTTTGAAGTTTTGTTCTGTTTTAGTTTGAGTTTTCTTTTTCCCCAACTTTCTTTCTTTTCCATTCTTTTAGTGTGTGCTAATAAAACTATTTTGTTCATTTTTTAAGCTTGAGCCTGCTTTGCTTTTTCTCCTAATCACTCTCCCACAGAAAAAAGAATAAACACTAAGACCACTACACTAAATTTGGCAACCAGAATTTAGCAAACTTAAAACCACTACATTAATTGGTGTTTCAGCCTGGTTTCATTAAATTAAAATCATTACACTACATTGCACTGGTAAATATTGAAAATGCGAAAATATGTAACAGAAGCACCAAAATTTGCAGTGTGTCACAATTCTTTTGCAAAAGGGGATTAAGTTCCTCACCTATCCCATTCAGAACCCACACAATTATTAGTCAATAGATATTGGCTAAGGAACATTAAGTTTGCCAGATACCAAGAGTTTACTGTAATTTCAAGAACTTGTCAATGTTCTAAGAACAGGAACAAGAACAGTGTCCTTTCCTGGCAGGAAGGCCCAATATCTTGAAACTAAGCCTAAGGGTTTTGCCTGTGGGAGAAATTACAGTTAAAAAAAGGTCTTAAATTCAGTTGGTTTCAAACCAGAGGAAGCACTAGGAAAAACTTTTTAAATCATGTCTCCAAGGTTTGTACAGTCTCTAAACCACTAGCTGGGTACCTTTGTTAAAGGGTGGGGAAGGGGGTGGTGGGTGTTTGAAGCAGGAAAAGCAGTAGCAGATAACAGAAACTTGGATGTCAATGCAAAGAGATAAAGAACAAAGAAAATTCTTAACATATATGTTTTGAAAAATTCTGTTGGGCACAAGTAGCAATATCCAGGGTCACAGTAAAATAGATATTGCTGTTTATTTGGATTTTAACTTTGTACCCTAATTATGGTTTTGATTGGTAAGAATTTCCTTTTCTTTCTGTGATAGATTTACATAAGTTTGATGAACTACCACTGCAGTTCTGAAGTACTGACTCTGCATGAAAGTGTCTCTTGCCCTTGTTGAGAAACGCTTTTCTGCCAGGCCTGCAGCCACTATGAATTTTTGTGGAAACCTTGAGCATTCAGTAGAAAAAACCCCTATATTTATTCCCCTAGACAGACTTCTCCCACCTGTGCATATGAACATAGACTGAGATATCTTCAAACAAACAAACAAGCAACAAAAACAAAATTGGGAATTACTTTTTCTGAAAGTATTTGGCCTTTGCTTGCATTACTTCAAATAAAGTTCAGAAGAGTCACATATCATTACAGAGGTGTACCATTAAATGGAGAGAATAGCAGGGTATTTTTAAAGTGTATGGTGAATCCTAGAGTGTCTACACATTATAATTTCATAAATTTCACATAAAATATTTAGATCCAGTCATTAACAGAGACTGACTATCAAACTAGAACAACTCTGCCATAGCTATAAGGATACATGCAGTTTTCCAAGGATAAAAGAATCTCTTCTAGTCCATTTAGGCCTTCTCATTGTTTGTTTAATTTCATCTACCTGCATTTCCAAGGTTCTGCTGAAACTCTAAGCAGAGATACTTATATATTATGACCATTAAAAAGCAAAAGAAATATGCCTTCAAAAGAGAAACACAAGTATTTTTCTTGTGAGGTCCTGTTAGGCTTCAGTAAGCAGATAAAACCATTGTTTTGAACTAGGTTTTCCTATTTGAACCAAAAGTTAAAAAACAATAAAGACCCTCAGACATTAGTAGTTTATCATCCATAAATGCAAAAAGCTCAACTGGAAAGAGTCTGAACAAATGTCTTTAATAAATGGCTGCCTAAATTTAGTTCTCTAAGCATTTGCACAGTATCTAATAAATTGCTGCATTTTCAAAGTTGCTGAGCAGCAATCAGATGCTCTTGACTTCTTCATAAACCATTTAGACAAGGAATAAAAACTTAATAACTTAATCTTTTTTGTTCCTCAGAAAATCTTTGTGGTTTTACATGTGTTTTGAGTTTTTATAGACACACTTAAAAAGATGGCAATAAATACAGGTGTGATTTCCTGTGGTATCTAAAACTTGTTTGTTGTTTTTATACAGTGCAAAAGTGACAGAAACAGATCAAACAGCAGCAGGAAGCCCAGCTGTACATTGCTTGAAGCTCTTACCTAATTTGTACCTGCTCACTGATGGGGTTTTTTCAGTGTTTCACCGATAAATGTTCTCCAGATAGCGGCCAAGTTCTAGGGTTTGGGTTTTTCTAATGTATACAGAACAGAGGAATCCCACCTATTCATTCATTCAGGCTCACTCAGGTGACTCACTGTTGTCATTGCAAGGAGGTCTGTGATTATAATATTCCCTCAAAATTGTTGGGTTTTTTTTTTTTTTGCTTCCATCCCAAATACTGAGTCTTGAAGGAAAAAGTCATATGCCTCATATGACTCTTTCATCTTAGTGGGATTAGAAAGTCCACTCACTAAGTTCTTTCACACACAACAGATGTATATCTGTTTAGAAGAATTTGTTGACAAGCTCAGGAGTTGACCATCCCCATTACCAGTTAGCAAGATTTACAAAGCAGAGAATGTAACAGTACTGCTGTGTAAATTTGCAGCTAAATCTCTGGTGACAAGAACAACCCTAGGAAGAATTATATTGTGATTTAATAGAGAATATCATCATTCCTGGCTGGTTTATTTTCTAATTATTATTCATATATACATTATGTGACTTTATTTTAAAAGGATACATCTAGGGTCTAACAGTCAAGAAATTTACACTTCCTTATGCAGAAGGCAGTGTTCTTCATAATGCCTGACTACTGGCAAACACTGAGGGGAACAAGGCACAGAGCAGACATTGTGGAAGGAAAACAGCATCACAGCCTCTTGGAGGACTAAGGCTACTAGAATTAGGAAGGAAAACCATCAGTTAATGGCTACTGTCGCTTCCTTTATGAATGATTCAACTGCATTTGTCCTCATAGTATAAAGAATAAATTTTGAGAAGGCTGGGAGTGGAGAGGAAATTCAGCAGAAAAGTTCCAAAAAATTATTACAAATTATCACACTTGCATTTTCTTGCTTCTCCTTGTTTTTCTCACACCCCTTCCCCTTCTCCTCAGCCTCTCCTTTCTTCATTTTCTTGGCCTTCTCCTTCCCTTCCACCTTTTGCTTCCCCCATCCACTTTTCTTTTTCTCCTTTGCTTTTTCTTTCTCCTCTCTCCTCTCCTCTCCTCTCCTCTCCTCTCCTCTCCTCTCCTCTCCTCTCCTCTCCTCTCCTCTCCTCTCCTCTCCTCTCCTCTCCTCTCCTCTCCTCTCCTCTCCTCTCCTCTCCTCTCCTCTCCTCTCCTCTCCTCTCCTCTCTCTTCTTGAAAGTACTTCCTACAGAAAAAGTAAAACATTAGTGAGCTCTCAGGAAAGTGCATTTCCAAAATGATTGGACATCTAAAAATATAGACACAGATGAGAGAAAAGGAGGGGGAAGGAAATTGAGAGACCAGCAGCAAATGAGTGACATTAGACATTAGAAATTTTGATATTGTCTTGCATGAGAAGAATTTGTGCACTTAAATTCACTTTTGGCATGCATGTAGGTTCATGAATTTCTAAGCAGGAACTCTTTTCCCAGCTCTTCCTTTCTTCTCAGCATTTTTTGCTCACTCATGTTTAAACTAAGGGAGGAAAGCAACATTAGTACATATTTATGTCAGCTCACTTAACAGAAAAGCTTAATGTAATTTTAAAAATACATATCTATTAGCATCCATGGCCACTAATAATCCAAAGAAGACTACAGCATAAGCATCATCCTCTCAAGGTTTCAGTCCATATCATGATTCTTAGCAAAAAAAACTAGCTTGTGGGTCATCCTCACACATCTTTTTCTACTCCTTCTGTATAGATTTGTCAATTAAGTTTTAAGATGGCATTTAGGAATAGTCATTTGGAGTAACACATCTGCCGTATAGATACAGTATGCTCATACTTTTTCAGAAGAAAAAATTTCAGTTAGGCAGATTTGGATTTGCAGAAAGAGCTGTGGCTTACAGACATATTTTATGACATGTATGGGGTCCTTGTCCTCATATGCACCAGCAATTGAAAAAGCTGTGTAAATAGCAGTTAACTAGCAATTAAAAATTACAGAAGTTCAGTATATTTTTCAGTTATTTGATGAATTCCCAAATCTCATGTATGGTAAAACAAGCAGTCATTCAGCACAGCTGTGTAAGCTGAAGCTGGTTATTAGCATCCAAATGGCTGTGATAGATCCATTTTACTTCTGAAATTCTTTTATTCACCATGGCTCCACTGAGTAGATATTTTATTGATTTATTTATTTATAACCACATAAATAATTTAACTAATAATTGTAAGTCTCCATTTTCCTTTCTAAACCTCAAATACAATAAGTTCTGTGGCTAATGCACAATGCTTAGATAATTCATCTATCCTAGAGAATATAATTACTATTCCTAGTGTTATTCCTGTTATTTAATCAGTTTCTTAAGTATTTTCAAAAGAGAGGAAAGTGAATGAAAATTCAAATTAATGTAACGCCATAGGTCACAGCAAAATTCTGTTGATATAGAGTGAAATGTATTTGTACATCCCTGGCTAAAATTAGCTTCTTAGTGTTTGTTTAGGAAAAGTAAATTTCATTAATTTGTTTTTCTGTATGTTATGAATCAGTCTACAAAAGATATTACAAAAAGGAACAGAAGTGTAACATGCTATTCTAAGTGTCTCTAGATGCCTAGACAAACTATTTACAAGATTATTGTGTTTACAACAAGCTTTTTTTAATTACCATCAGAAAACATTTTAATTTACCATCACAAAACTCTTCATTTCAAATCTTGTTTCAGATGAGTAGAGCTCTGCAATAAAACATTAACTTTCTTTCAAGAATCTTCCCAACATTGTCTTTCCCTAGGAAAACAAGTCCTGTAACCTACATGAGTGCTTTAAGTCTGAATCTAGTTGTCTAGTCCTGTGAAGGAGGGCTGAAGTAAATGAAGTAAATGGCACATACACTCATGTTGCTCCTATTAGTGGAGAAATGGGACCACTCATTAAAACGCTGAGCAAAGAGACAGTGAAATTCAGTTCTTAATCTTCCCCACCAGTATACACAGTCCTAGCAGGCAAAACCACCACAGAAGCAGGCAGCCTGGCTTGCCTGGGGCACATTCCAGCAACTGTGGTGCTGAAGCTGGAGATAGCAAGGCAGTGTGTACAAGTCTCACTACCCCCCACCAGTCTCAGACCCTGTATCACTCATTTTTTTCAAGAAGCAAGTGCCTTTCAACCACCCCTTGCACTGGCCAATTCCAAAAATTCAGGACACAGAAAATATTAGTGCTGCTTGAAAAAAAATTGTGTACCCTGATAACTGCTGATTGTGAATGGACGTTTCCAAACAAAAACAAAACAAAACAAACCTAGTAATTGCAGGGGAGATGTTGTCAGGTCACAACAAGTGACCTGAAAGGCGAGCTGGATCAGAGGTGAGAGTGGAAATGCTGTATGAGCCCTTGTCCCACACAGAAGAACAGCATACCCCACAGGAGCTCTCACTATGACAGACAGTGGAAAAAATCATGCATCCAGTGGAAGGCTCTGAATCCATAAGGCCAATGCAAGATTCAAAACAAGTCTGTTAAACCTTACCCATTCTATGAAGCTTTGTGTCCTGAGTGCAAAGAGAAATTTTAAATCACCTTTAGCATTTCAATGGCAGACCCCTCAAGCATCTTGAGACAAGAAAACCTTGTGCTAGCACCCAGTATGTTATTTAAAGGCATAACATGCAGCTAACAGTGGCTAGGAATCATTAACTGAAGCACTTAAAAAAACTGTTAATTTGTGGTTTATATACAAAGGCAGAGCTGAATTACACTTTTCTCTCATAAAAGAAAACAAAAATTATCAGAGAATTTAACAGATAACAAAACATGTGGTTGTATCAACCATAGTTGAACTATCTTCCTAATCTAGTCATCTGTCAAAAGCAACGTATCATGAAAACCATGAACAGCTAAAATGAAATAAAAACTTTTTTAAAATATTCACTTTTTAAAAAAAAACAAGGACAAGTAGCAACACAAAATTCACAGTAAACAGATTACACAGGGATTTTTCCTTTCAGTAGAAGAACAGGTCAAAGATACCATCATAGCAGGAAAATGTAAACGTTTGTGGAACTGAAGAGAAACAAAGAATGTTCAAGAATCAGTATGACTCAAACCCCTGCAGGCACAGCTGGACCCCAGCAGACTCAGAACAAGAATCAGATAAGCCAGAAGACCTTGGGAAGCAAAAACTGTGACAGGACAAATCCCCATACTGAGGCCAGGCAGGTAGTATCAGACAAAACAGAAGACAGATACAAGCAAGCACTGAATTCAAGGAGTGACTGGAAGACGAGATAAATGGATCTACATTGGAAACAGAAATTGAGGCAAGCACTGCAGTGATAAGAAAGTACCGTGTTTGGGTAAAGTGAAACTCTGTGTGGAAATTTCAAAGGAAGAAATGGACCCATCAAAAGCAGTGAGGGAAAAACTCTTAAAATGTGTGCAACCAAAAAGCCTCAAACCTCACCCTGTCAATAAAGCAGATAAGGCACAGCATTCTTGAGAAGCCTTCAACAAACACCACTCAGCATCAGACTCTGAGAAAATAAGGAACAGACTGTGGTTAACTTAATGATAACATGAATCCAGGAAAAAAAACCAGAAGCACAGACTGCAAATGAACTGCTGAAAACAGAAATGCACCAACAGCAGACATAGCAAAAGGCGCTTTCTGTACCTCACTCATGCTGAAAAAGCTGTTCAGAGAAGAGAAAAGAAATCCCTCCAAACAGCACCAGTTTTGAATCATTATCAGGATATTCCAACAAGAACTTCGTAATTACTACAGCAACTGCAAAGGTGGCTCAGTCTTTTGTAAGGCAAAAGAATGCAAAGAAAAGCAGAAAATGTAGATGCAAAGCTGAGAGAGTATACAGATATCACAGACAGGCCAGTTATTCACCCCAAGGGTACAGCAGAACTGTGGAACACAGTTGCCCCTGCACATTCTCAAGGATAGTGATGTCAAAAACAGCAGTTTACAGCCTTCCCCAAATCTCTTTTTTGGAATATCAAATATCACAAAACCAGAAAATTCCTAAAATTAAATGTTTTCATTATCATATGAATCAAATACATTTCATAAGCACAAGAAATAGAAAATAATTGCAGGAAATTTTAAATTTGTACAACATACCAAAGCATACGAGGAAATTCATCTCTCTGACTTCTCTCTGAAAGTCTTTCACCCAAATTAAATGCCTTTACTTCCATCCTAGACAGTGAACATGCTAAATCAACTTCTTGTAATAACTTTTGTTAGGCAGCCCAGAGGTAGTGACAGAAAGGGTCTGCTCCCAGGTTTCCTAAGTCATTTGATTTTGATAGTCTAATTTGCATCCAGCTTGCCATGATAGTCATTCTCGGCCTGTCAGCTGAGCTGGGTTTTTTTTAGTGTGTAGTTACCTGCTTTACCACCAAAGGAAAAGAAAAATAAATCATAAAATAAAAAGAAGAATAAAGTCATATAAAATAGGCAAAGGTTGGCCACTGCATGTATCAAACTTCATGGCAAAACTCTAAATATTCAGCAGTTAACTGACTTTGATTCTTACAATATTTATAAGAGGCTGCTAATATCAGGGTAGATAAAGATGAGTACAGATCACAACACAGAAAAAACTACTGTGTGGACAATTTCACTATATCCAGATACATCTCATAGTGCACTTCTGCATTTCTGTAAAATAGAGAAAGGTACAAAATGAATGGTGAATTATTTATTTGACATCAGATGACCACTGAAAATTTCCCTCCAGTCTCCACACATATTATATTACCCTTTAATCATAATCATTATTAAGGGGAAGTGGAAAATAAAAATTGATGTAAAATAAGCTGATCCTATCTTTTCATGAACATAGGTACCTGTTTTCAGTTTGACAAACTAATACTGTATAAAGGTCTTCTCTGCCTTTTCTGAGTATAATAACCACGTATATAATTTCATTCTGGAACTCTCATCTATACATTATAAGGTACTCACAATGAGTATTACAGTGGCTTGGAACAGAAAAAATGTCAGTGAATCCTTTACAAGCAAAGAAGCACTAATATGAGCAAGCTGTACGTCAGGAAATGAAGCAAAGAAATATAAAATCACTGGTCCTCAGGCAGTTGAAGTTACAATACACAAAAGGTCTGTATCCAGCTCCTTCAAGAGGAGCTTTAGACTACTTTAGTCTACTGGCTTCTAACTCCCCCTTGTCTTCTCCTTTCTTTGAAGCATCTGATAGAAAACAGCTGGTCCTTGTTAGGTGATTTGCTGTTCTCCTCAAGCCTGACATCTGCATCAAAAACTTGAATAAGGACAACTCAGTTCATGGGCGCACATATATGGATAGCAGCTGCCAGAGGTTCCCAGCCAGTACCAAAGAGGGATAGATAGGTAGCAATGCAGGACAATGGCAAGTCTCTATATTGTGTTAGGAGTTTCCTTGTCAGCTGTTACCTGCACCAAAGTGCCATGCTGTGCAGTACCGCTGTTGTTTATCTAGCTGCATTTTTCCTTCCTCAAAGCATACCTGGGAGTGTATTTTGCCCAGTATTCAAAAATACTAGAACACTTTGAGAGGCCATATATAAGAACTTAGTGCACACTACTCGTACTGCATTATACTTAGTGCACACTAATAAAGGTGGAGAAAAATTCTAGGTGGATTAAAGATCAGGATAACTTTTCTCTCACTCTGTATTCACTCAATGAAGAAGGTATTTTGTTTAAATTATCCTTTCTGGTGTTTTTAATTTTAGTCTGACAAGAATGTGAGCTTTTGCTTATGTGTGTGCATGAATTATGTTTATGATAAGTGTTTCCTCACAAAATTGGGAAGCTGAATTAATATTCAATAGAAGGTAATAGGAACAAATAGCACAGAATATTTTAGAACACTAGTTTAATACATAGCTGCATGTATGCTCAAGTTTTTGTCCTTGATTGGTCCTTTGTTTTTAAGTTCCAATTTCTTTGAAATAGTAAAGTACAGTTCCACAAAAGCAGTAATATTCACTGTACCTATTGCAAGACCTTGATTTGTGTGTGCCAACCTGTCAACATGGAGCTGGTTGAAATAAATGCAGCACAGCAGACCTTGATGGAAGCTCAGAAAGGACTTTGTCACTGTCTATTAAGGTAAAATGAGCAAATGTACCATAGTCTCTGACTACCTTTTATTATCATTATCAAATTGTGATTAATACCCCATCTTTTTGAAGACAATTCATTTCCCTAATACTTTCTATGTTATATAAATTAAAATTGATCAGGGAACACTTAGATAATGGAAAAATGAAAAAAAGGGGGCAAAATAGATTTATTTCATAGTAGAAGGTGTGCACACATACACATCAGTTTCATGACCTGTTTTTATTTTCCTGAACATTTGAAAATCATCATAATACAAAGAAAGTAAAAGTGATAGCAGCCAAGGCTTTTATTTTGAGGCGAAAAAAATTACACGCCTAAATTTTACAAAACAGATGCTATCTCTAGTCTTTTTATTTCCTTTATTATTTTATAAGATACTGGTGCTTGAGTTAAATTTTTTGGTGCAGAGCTGAAACAGGCAGTCGTGCACACTGATCAGAAACAGGAGAGCTTTGACTGGGCATAGCCCAGTGTGGTTTTGGTGCATTATCAAGGAGAAACAAGCTATGAATGCCATCTGCTGGAGGAAAGCTTGCCAAGCCAAGCGCCGGTGATGCCTCACAACAGCTTTGGGCTGGGTAACAAATATCTGAGACTGCATATCATAGCAATTTTTTCCATCACTCTTTCAGCAGAAGCAAGAGTCGATGCTCATTTTGAGGGAACTGGTCCATTACTCTTCTTTTTCATCACTTTTCTTCAAATTCAGTATTATGCAATGAAAGTTTGACATCTCTGCTTTCGTGCAGTAGGAATGGACTGGATGAGTAATAAGTAGGGAAGAGAAAATGCAATTCTTTTGATTGTGGTTAGGATATGAAGATATGAACAACTCCTCTATTCATCACAGTGTATTTCTGTTGACATGGGTCTGTCATCACACTGAGGTAAGAACTCTGAGGAGCACAAGTCTCTCTGCACCAACTGTATTAGAGCTGGTCCAGGATGCGATGAGTTCAGCATTCTGTAAAAGCCACTTTAGGACTGGAATGAAGGGCACCATGCAAAAAAATTCCAGAAGTTACAAATTAGTTTGATCTAGTCACCCGGAGTCCTTTTAAATTAGTAGAGAAATCAGGCTTTTGCAGAGAAAGATAAATTCAAATATCTGTCATAGGATGGGACAGACAGCTCTGTAGGATATTGACTAAAGAGAGTGTCTGCCTTGTAAGTTGCTTAACTGATTTCAGCTGTCTAGTTAGTACCTTAAAACAAATCCCACTCTACCAATCATTGTCTCATTGAAATCAGCATGAATTTTATGGAGCTGACTGGAAGTCATATAGTATTGTTTGACTAGCTTATGAGGTGCCATTAAGTATTCTTACTAGATAAATTACTATCGTCATCTTTATAAAGATATTTTGCTGTCTCAAAGAATGAGGACAAAGGACTCAGCAGCCAGTGCTCCATGGGGTAGTTATTGTCATCACAGTTAATGCAGGAATTTGAAGTCCCTGCTTACCCTTACTGCCTCGGACATAGGCCAGTAGATTGGGACTTGGATCCATTCTCTAGCAGTAACTTCAAATTCATTCAGTGAGAGAAAAGAGACAAAATATGGGCATTTTGCAGAGTTAGGAAAGATTCAGCCTTACATCTCATCTCCGAACTTGTCAGACCTGGGCCTTAGTGTTTCTGACATTTACAACCCAGAGCAGCTACCTGTTCCTGTTCTGCATTTCATATCTCCCCACCCAAGTACCTCAAGCTCCCCCCATCCTAAATCCAGTCTGGATCATACAAGTCTTTCTAACTAACTGATTCAGCAAAAATTCATTAACACATTCCTCTTTCCCTTCACATAACTATAGACAAAGGGCTAACTAGGCCATAATAGCTAAGCTTTGATGATTTCAGTACTGGTCCTATGCAGGGATTTAAAAACAGGAATAAAGGACTCTCTAGATCTGAGTACACAGTGAGGGGTGAGAGGAAGGAGTGATCAGTAAATTTCAGCTGTTTTTCTGAAGAGCAGCAGAATCTGAATCTCCTCCTGATTTGCCGCAGTGATTGCTTCCCCAGCAGGAAGTCTCAGAAGCTGTATAAGATACTATGAAACCCCCAGACAGTGATGAAAGTCAGCCTCCCTTGAATTAAAAGTGGAAAAAGAGTGGATTATAACAGCTCTACCAATAATGGAGAAAAAAAAAAATAATAATAAAAAGAAGTTCCAAAGGACCAAGAAGATAGATGAAAAATGAGAGGAAAGGTGAGATTGTCTGTCTTGGGGATATGAAGCTATATATTAATCTTAGCTAAGTCAGCACAGACAACTTGTTCAGCCTACAAATTAACCTCAGGTTTGGTCTGATGATTGATGCATATCTGCTACTATCCCAATCAACTATCCAACATCTGCCTCTCATCTCCCATTTAGGTTAGTTTCAGCTTTCTGGTATAGATACCGTTATGCAGCAAAACTGTCCTAAAATGAATCTCTCCAAGGATAAAATGAAGTTTATTGATGGGGTTTTTTTCAGACATACAGGTTCACTGAAAGAAACCAGTTACATTTCTTTACTTATTTAAGAGAGCTACAAACAGAGAAGCTGCCTAAGGCTGACAGCACATCAGATCTAGGTCATGCAGAGGGAGAAGTATTTCATTTATTGTAAGAAGACACACCAAGTTCTGAATTTTATGGCATATGTATTTTAGCTAAGAAAAGTATGAAGCAAGAGTTACAAATCCAGTACCTGAAGGTAGCATTTACTTCTGGACAACCATTTGGATTAAAGGGCAAAGATGTAATTTGCTTCTGTTGTGACCGGAAAAAAAAAAAAAAAAAAAAAAAAAAAAAAAAAAAAAGATTTAGTAATTATACAGAAATAAAAAAGAAATATGTACACAATTTTTATATGATTTTCATTCTAGTAGGAACAAAGAACTTTGTGAGGTCTCATGTCATGTAACTACTATCTCCTTTCATTATCAAAAATTGTATTAAGAATTTTAAAAATCATAGGACATCAAGTGCACACTATGTAATAATATCATTCTTTTAGAGCAGTTCTTCTTACAAGAGTCCAGATTTTTATCATCTCTGCAGCTGAGTGAAAGACACATTGTTGGAAGGATAACTTTAAAATATTTTTATGTGAATAATTCTTTGCTTTACAAAATCTGTCCTTTTTCACTTAGAAATAGAGAAAAGACTTCCAAAATTTTATAGAGCTTTGTGACAAGAAATGTGAAAAGACCCTTTCTATCTTCTTACTGTGCATATGATTAAGTGGTTAGCATTCTCCACCAGCCACTGCTTCTTAGCTCATCTGTAGCTAGTAAATGAAGTCACAAAGTGTCTAATTAACTAGCATGACACTTTGAATCAATATATATGTATGTGCACACATATTCATGCTTCAAGTTTTCTGCCAGCTGCTTATTTTGCTATTCGCTGTTCAATGATTCTGACTCTCAGTTTAGATCTTTTCACTCCCTCCTCTATAAAAGACATGTGTAAACTTAAAGCACGAACTTTTCTTTCTCTGTCACTACCTTAACTTAGTCCTTTCCCAGTGAGATGCTTCAGTCAGCATGTCATGAACTTTCATCAGAGGACTGGCACAAAATTCGGCTGTAAAACTTTGCAATGAGATATGGTTGGATTATAGCCTATGAGAAACCAAGGCATCTAAAACTCAAAACAGCAGAGGCTAGAGCAGAATAGAAGCCTGAATTTGCATATGCTTACCTGAGAATGCTGCTGCTAAATATGCAGGGGTTTGGGGGGGGGGGGGGGGGGGGGTGTTGGTTGGTTTTTTTTGTTTGGTGTTTTTTTGGGTTTTTTTTTTTTTTTTTTTGGCCAGTGGTGCTTTTTTCCTAATTGCATGGGAGTCATTAAAAGTACAGAAAAGTAAAGCAAAAGTGTGCCTTCAAATCAACATGAGCTAATTCATTTCAATGTAAGTAATATTCCTCATGCAGCAAGTTAGGGATCCTAACACTGTAATCCAAAGGGCATCTGATAGACAGGAAATTATGGACAGCCAGCCTATATTAAATACAGCTGCACTTCTTGTCCAAGTAATTCTCATTATTCTCTGTTCCCTGTCATTGTAGTATATTTTGTTCTCTTTATAAATCTCTTACAAATTGTAAGTCTTTAAGAGTATATTAAGGTCTTTAAAAACTACAAATGCTTTTAAAGTATTTTAAGTTAATCCTTGTTTGTAGAAGAAAAAAATTCTCTTTAAAAGCAGGAAAAAAATAGTTGACTGATGAATTTAACAGAGATAATAACAATTTTTTTTATTTGTGGAATAATTTTAACACAGAAGCAGCATAACTGAGACTGTGAGGAGTGTAAGAAAGTATGTAAAAACCATAATAGGTAATCTCCTGACTAATACAAATGAGAAAAAGCCAGATGAAGTCTGAAGAACCACTTCCACAGTCTCCTACTCTAGCCACTAGTATGAAAGTCCATGGGGTAATCATCACTAAAGTTGTTGATACAGGAGTCCCTAGAATAAATAAATCTGATCTTGAATAAAATGTTGCAAACTGTTGCCTGAGGAACAAAAAACAACTGGGGTTTTGTTAGTGTGTTGCCTTGCGTGACAGCTAACATTCACTCCCAAATGCATCATTAGCTGAAGTTCGCTTACGGCAAAAAGACATCTTCATTTTAAGAGCAACACTAATTTTTTTAAAATGGTAAGATGAAGGCTTGGTCTTACTCTAATTGTATATATTAGGTTATACTTGTCCCTGACTGTGGAAGACAAGCAGGGAGTACCACAGAGAAGACAGACCTCATGAAATGATGATTGCTCTGTGAGACACGTATGATCTTCCAGAGTGATACACATCTAGTCCTTGAAAAACAACATCCTTTCCAGCACCACTTTGCAGCCACAGTACCAGACTCCCACAGCTAAATCAGAGGCCATCTGATTAATATGTTCACTGACTAATGAGAAACCATTAGGAAATTGGTAGAGAAGTAAAATACTAAAGTATCTTTGCAATATAACAATTATACAATAATGCAGACTATTATGCTTGACGATAAAGCCATTAATTACAGCTCTTAAGTCTAATCAATCACATACCTGAGCACTACTCAATCCCAGTTCTGTTAGTATGAAAACAAATCTATTTCCCTCTGCAAGTCTGGACAGCAGGTCTGTGGAACAGGATGACCCTTCAGCATCCTGATGAGCCAAGACATGCAAGCCAGCATTACTGCTGTCTGTTGACATCTGCACTCCTGATGACTAAGGACCCACTTTTACTTTCTTTTCACATGTATAGTTTTAAAATTTATTCCCCATTCTTTTTGAGTTCAGACTCACATTTTTGCCATACTTCCATATTTGGTCTTTCTCCAAGTTCTTTCCAACAGCGTATTCCTATCTGTCTTTTCTTTATTTCCTCTGGATTTGCTACAGTACCAAACGCTGTTATTTCTAGCATCTTCTCCCAGACAACGTTGGCCTCATGGACAGGATTACTTCAGTATTAGTGGCTTTGTGCTCAAAGTTTTCCCATCATTGTCTATCCCAGACTGACCAAATTTTGTTTGCCTTGTTGAGTTATTGAACAAATATTTTAGCTTTAGTTTTAGCCCTGACTAGCTTCTGCTCAGAATGGGCAAGTTCTCACCATACACACGAAGTGTTTACATATCAGGGCAGCAGAGTAACTTGGCTTTCACACTTCTGTGTTGGGCAAACTTCTGTGCTGGTCCTTGGGAGGACCTTGACTGCTGGGCTGCTGCATGTCCCAGGGAACACAAGTTTAGGTTTGGACAGCTACAGCAGCAATAACCCCCCAGCCTTTAAAAGAAGAAAAAATCTTAGCATATTTTAGTCACTGCTAGTGAGGAAAAAAACATGCACCTAAATAACATCTCAATTGCCATCTTCTCCAAGGCAAACTCAGGGGCTTTCCAGGATTTGAAGGTGATCTTGAAGGACTAAAGATATTGTTTTCACTTTGAAGCCTGTTCACATGGTAGGATATTTTCTTTTCCCTCAAAAGAGTTCACCAAATCAGTCTTTCTTCCACCATTTTAATCTTTCCCTGGACCAGTAGCTCACCAATGAATTCTATGTAGGCTTCCTTTACTGTAAAGCTGGAGGGTCAAATTTTGCTTTGTTTGGTTGAGGCTTTTATTTTCTGTTGAACTTATATCTCTTAAGCATACAGGCTTCTTACAGGCTTCTTATTTTAAGTTTTTAAAGTGCTCATTTCCCTAAGCCATCAGTAAATAACACTGCATTTCTCTATGGTCTGGTTTGTACTGATTGAGTTTTGTAGTTTGAAACTCTTTTATACCTAAACAATTCCTGAATTTCATTTAACAGGCTATTAAAATCATCACATAATTGTTGTATAAAAGGGAACAGGTTTTTGTGGTTTTGTTTTTGTTTTTTTTTTCTAAGAAAACAAGCATCATTTGGCACAGTTTTTCTTTAAATTCAAGAGAACCTCTTGGTGGACAGAAAAAAAGCAGTATAATTAAAGTGTTCCCCTTTCTTGTGCAAACTCAGTTTAAGGCTGGAATAAAATATTCATCTTAGAAATATGCATTATGTATTACATATTCTAGCATATTGGATTTCTTCTTTTGTCCTAAGTAACTGCATCACAAATATAATCTCTGGCAAAATTCTGGTTTGTATGTATTTCAACTTTGGTATAGAATGAGATATCCCACAGGTTTTGTATTGCAGAAATAAGTTTTCTGCTCTTCTCCCCAAAATCCTGAATAACACTGAAGGGAATTATCTTGGTCTTCCAGAGAAGAGCTTTGTGGTCATACCATGAAGTGCACCATATATGTATCCCAGTGCACATCTTTGCTCAGGCAGGAGATGTTGCTGGTGGCACTCACTGTGTCTAAACAAGGGGATGCAGGTTTTCCAGAGCCCAAATCCAGAAGCATGCATTACCTCTGTCCAGTATATAAGGTGGAAGCACTTTACTGCTGGGAGCCTGTACATGCTTTAGCAAGTCTTTGGTCTGAATCACTGGTAAAACTAAACCTGAAGGTACATATAGTAAAAAGTTAGTACAAACTCTGAGGTTTTGGTTCTTGTTTTTAGTTGGAATCATGTTAGCATGACAGGTCAGCCAAGGCTTTGAGACTGATCTAGCTAAATTGCCCATCACAGCCTACTTTCCCCCAGGTAGGCTTTCTAGTTCAGCCAGATTCCGTTAAAAAAATATTTAGGAAAATTCACCTTTTGAGGAAAACCAAAATCATTTGGTCAGACAGTAGAAGTAAAAAGTGTTCAAACAGAATTCTTCTGCCAACATTATTTTTGTGAGCAGATCCTAGCTTCTTCAGTAGATTTATTGCAGGTTTGTTCTGGATCTCAGTGGTCCCTTTACTGTGGTACCTGGGGTGTCCCTGCTTTTCCTGGTTGAGACCTCCATAGCCTTTAATACTCTTCTTATCTCAAATAACCTCTGACCACCAGAAACTCCCCTTGTCTGGACAGGTTCAATTTGTTTCCTCTTGGAGGTGAGGTGTCCTTGGTAGGAAGGGAATGACTTGCAGAAGAGACTCTTTATTCAATTGCATACAGTTACTAGGTACAAAGCAGTCAAGAAGCAGACTCAACATACCACTGTCCAGACAGGAATACATTTCAGGAACATTTCTGTATGTATGCATTGCTCTCTGTCATTTCCAAAAGAACTTCCAGTATGATCCAAAAATAAAAGCTGGAATGAAGATTAGGTTCAGAGTGAAAAAAAGCACAGCTAAATTCAGTGATTTAATTTATGGAGACCTCTTCATCAGCCCAGCAATTTCAGTAGTCTGCCCCTCATAAATATGCATGCATTCCACAAGGAATTCTTTCATCATCCAGGGACAGCACTGTAACCCAGCCTAACCCACACTAACAATTCCTTTTTCCTAGCCAGTTCAGAATCACAGTGTCACAGAATGACTAAGCAAAGAGAAAGTTTGTTCCCTGGAGTAACAATTCCATGAAGTACAAGAAAAATTATTCATAAAGATTTACTTTCTTTTATGTACTGTGGAGGTATAATCCGCTTCTAATTATCCCAAGATTTAAGCTTACTCAAAGCCAGAGATTAGGAAAAATAAATATTTAGCTTCTGGACTAAGATTGAGATATAAAAGGCACACAGGTGCAAAATCAATGGATGAAAAACATAATTCACAGATTTATTAGAGCTGAGTCACCATCCCTGGATGTATTTAAAAGTTGTGCAAATGTGGCACTTAGGGATATGGTGGACTTGGTAGTGTTTCACTAAGGATTTTTTGAGGAATACATATAGTGTAGGTAGCTTGGTCTGCAAGCTGCAGCAGGCACTGGGTGCAAGCCTGAGACAAGAGGCCTAGAACCACCAGCCCTTTCCATAACAAAGGGCACGAGGACCAGTGTCACAGGCCAAGGGATGGGATGGGTGAAAAACATGGCAGGAGTTGAAGACTCAGGAAGAGGAGGAAGACTTGAGCTTGTTTAGACTGCGAGGGCATAGAAGCCCAGGGGTTCCTTTATTGGGGGTCCCTCCTTGGAGGAACCAGCTTGAGCTGTTTCTGTGTTACTGCACATTGAATAAATTGCTTTATGGAACAAGATACCCAAGACTTTTCAAAGAGAAACCTGGTGTCAAACCTTGGCTGACCATGTGAGCGTGCTGGGGAGGGACCCATCAAGTAGACACCCTTTGGCTCACTTGAGCCACCCACTGCAAAGGGGCTTTGGTCCCAGCAGTTAGAATCTCTGGTAGTGGAATTGTGACTGTCAAGAGTCTCCAGAATGCAGTTTCCTTAACAAACAGAGCTCAATTATCTTAAGGGTCTTTTCCAACCTAAACTATTCCATGATTTTATGACTCTAGATACTGCAGAAGCTTACAGATAAGGGGCAGGAGGGGTCTTAAAACTAAGAATAGCCTTCTTGCAAACCTTGAAGTGAAGGGGAATTTGCCAAGATTTCTCAGACTTGGTGCCAAAAAAGTTATTCTCTGAAAAGCAATGCATTTAGAATTTTAGTGTTTGCGGCATTAAGTTGTTGGGGGCTGGGGCGTTGTTTCTTTGTTGATTGGGTTGTTTTGTGGTTTTTTTCCCAGACATAAGAATACACATATGACCAAGAAGAAAAGGAGACAAATGGATAATACCAGGAATTCTGTATGCAGGAATAGCTGTATTCACTCTGTCTTTGGAAAAGCTACCTGAGTCCACAGGAACTACAAATCTACATCACATTTTCAACTTTCTTGTGCTCTGATTTATGCTCTGAGTTTTATTCATTTATTGGTCTCCCATTATGGAAGCAAGGGACAGATATGAAGGGACAGTATGGCCTCAGGGCACCATGGAGAATTACAGGCAGATGGAGACATAACTTCTTAAGTTTCACCCTAACACCTGCTCTCCTTTCCAGCAGAGCTGGAATAATTGGCCAGACAGGAATTCAAGAGAACTGACATTCCAATGAACAAAAAGCCAGCAGTGGTATTCCATCCTCTAAGCTGCCTATAACATATTATTCTTATTAAAATATTTTCTATACCCATCATAACACATTGCAACTGACATGAAAAAAAGTTATCTCAGATAACACAAAGACAAAATACCACAACCACCGGCTGTAATAGCACCTGTAATAGCACCATTTTGAAGAAGAACAATTGTATAGAAAGACATTATATTTCCCCTCTAATGCTGGCTTTCCTCTTCAGACAATATATACCTTCTGCATGTTAAGTATGAATAGAGGAACTATTGAGAAACATAAAGGTAGGTGACATGAATTGTTAATATCCGGTTTTGTTCATCTGCCAGGAAGAAATCTAATCTCTAAAAGTTTGAGAAAAGATCCTGGGTGCTAGTAATGGCTATTCCAGAATATGCTTTTGGGATTTATTCTTTTGCTTTTTATGAAGTCTGTAAACAAGAAAGAATGGAGTTCCTTACATACTTATTAAGTTTTTTCAACAATAGTGTAACTTCCAGTGGAAGACTAAGCTGATTAAAGACAAATATTTTCGTTACTACCAGCCCAAGTTAAACAAACAAGAGGCAACTGGCAGAAAATCATGCGTGGGAAGTTCCTCCTGAATATAAGGAAGAATTTCTTTAGTGTGCAGGTGACCAGAAAGTGGGACAATTGTCCCGGAAAGGTTATGGAGTCTCCATCACTGAAGATATTCAAGAACTATCTGGATGCAATCCTGTGCCATGTGCTCTAGGAGCAGGGAGTTTGGACCAGTCCTTCAAACCAGACCCATTCTATCATGCTGTGACAGTGTTCCCCAATGTCAAAGAAAACACTTGAATTGCACTGTTTTAGTACTTCTAAAACCCCAGTTTTGGAATGGCTTCTCAGTCAGAAAAAAATTCCAGTGTTGTCTGAGTTTTAAAGCACAGATCACAAACAGAAATTTTGAAATAATAAAAAAGTTACAAAAGCAGATGATAATATATGTTTGAAGACAAGCATTTGTGTTCCTCTCAGTTAATGATCAACACATGATTGAATTCACAGGTGTGGCATAAAAAAGAGAGCTCAGCTTCTGAAAGAGAAGATGGTTCACTAGAAATGTGGCCATGTTAGGATTCAATATAAAAAAGTAGATAAGTGGATCTAGTCTAGTGGACCCAAACACTCTGTTTTCTTTAGGCTTTCTATTTGCTTTTCTTCTGGGAAAAACACAAAGTCATAGACGGGGTGATATTTGGCTACTTGAAATTTCAGATCCTCTCTAGTACAATTGTTTTGGAAGCAACAAATATTTTTCTTTTAAAAAATGCAATTTATTTAAGCAAATTTTTAATAGAAATACAAATTTTGACTAAAATGTGTGTGAGGATGAAATTTATGAAAAAAAGTGTGCCATTTGCTTTCTACATGAGATGAATCAAGACAAAGCAAGAGAAGGGAATAGGAGGACTTCCACGTTCTTTGTTAAAGGAGAGCACTCTAGTCTCTTAGCATTTAGATCTCGTTGGTTAAACATCAGTAAGGTTGAAGCAGAAGGAAAGAAAAAAAAGGGTATGTTAGAAGGTTTTGATATTTTTCTAGTGAAAAATGGGGGGGAATTGTCTGTGGGATGCAGATCTGGTTGTATGAAGTTCTGCCCTCCACTCTGAAATTATAAAATTACCAAGCATAAACCCAAAAATTACTCCTATTCAATTCACTATGTTCTTATCCTCCTGATCTATGTTTCCTGATTTCCTGTGTCCCAATTTCTTATCAGTTCTTCTGCTCTGTCCACTACTTTGTCTTGCCACTTTCCAGAGGAGCAGAGGGAGTGTAACTTACTTTTGCGTCTCCCATGCTTTTCCCGGAAATAAAAAACTCAGGATTTTACCATCTGATCTCTTAGTCCCCTCCTAGGCTAGATTCATCATTATAGAAGAGAATGGAGAGAGGAAATTTTAACATTGGCTTTCAGATTTTGCAATTCTTAACACACACCATAAACAATGGATAGATTAATTAATATTGGCAAAAGATTCAGGTAGTGCAGTGATAAATGCTTGCAGAAAATCTCATTCATTAGGATGCATTCAGAGCCATTATTCCAACTTTGGAGAGCAAAGTCTACCCTGAAAGACAAAGAGGAAACAAAACACAATTTAGTGGAGTAAGATAAGGAGGGGGAAAAAAAAAAAAAAAAAAGTTAATTTTTTATCCTTTAAGCTTGCCTCAAAAGAAATTAGGTCAAGTATTGAGAATTTTTATATTATTCATTTCTTTTTAATGTAATTGGTACAAAAGTAATAATTTTATCACTATCAGAATTGTGATGGTTAAAAAATGGAGTGAAATGTGGTTCCAGTAGAATATTCTGAGCAATTCATAGTTAGCTGATAGTGTACCATTTTATTTATTGGATAGAATGCTGATCAGATTCATTGCACTTAAGGTCTCAGGATAACATCATTCATTGCAGCTGTGCAGAAAATATGTAGAATACAATTGAGAGATTTATTATGAAATTTTCTCAGCTGCTGATTTTACAGTGAAATTTCTGAAACATCTTAGGAATCTGGGGAGAAAGCTGTCACTTTTGAAATTTATGGTCAAGATGTAGTTATGAGGCAAAGATTAACCACCTATAGAAGCTATAAATCAGCGCATGGATTTATATTTCTGAAGAAAGAACAGTCTAGGCATAATTAATGATCAAGCCAGCAAAATGTCAGAAATTATTACAGGTCTAGATTTAGAACGTGTGGGCTTTGTGTTCTTCTGTATTCCTCTATGCTTCTTCTAGATCCATTTTTTAAGAATAAAAATGTCAATTACAGGTGATATAAGAGAAATTACTGTACAACAATATAAACATATTTATTTGTACTATTAGAGCTTTTATATGACTGGTTAACAAAGTGAAGATTGTGAAATAAAATTATGCTTAAAGTGTTAGGATACAACTTCAAAACATCTCCAGACAAAGAAATTTCTGAATAAACTTAGCCCTACATTATGGAATTATAGCACACTCTCAGTTTTATCTGAGGTGGCAAAAATTAAAGGGCTTCAAAATCAGAGGATGGTTATTTTGGGTGCTTTATCCAGACAGATGATCCTTGCCACATCAACATGGAAAGAGACCTACTTGAACAGGTAGACAACTAGATAATGATCAGTCTCCTTTTTCACGGTCACTCTCACAGTGACACATGAAAAGTTAGAGAAATAATAATCTAATAACTCTACCTGAGTATATATGACTTAGTGAAACAGAAATGTATTGTGATATGAGTTGAAGTATTTATCTTGTATGGGCTTTCCTCATAAACCATAGTTTACTGTCGATATAGTAATTTCTAACTAGCTCACAGAGTACATCCAGGTAATTGTAAAATCCTTCTTTAAAAGGTAAGCATTTGTGAGTGTTAGTGGAAAAGGTGATTCCAAGCTAATCTTTTACTTATTTCCAAGGCAAAACCACACAGAATAAAGAATTCTTAGAGAAAAACTGCTTTTCAATTCTATGTAGGGCTATTGACATCCTTCAAAATAAACTGTGAGACTGTTTACTGACAAGAGTTTCTTCTCCTAAAAAGCAGACTTCTAACCACTGAAACACAGAAACCTGGGAATGAGAAAACCTCCCAGCTGATTATAGGATAAACGTTTTGGAAATCATAGAAATATGATAATGCAAAGACAAGGGAAGGTCTATACAAGTATCTGTCTGGACCCCATGCAAGGATACTGAGATGCTGTTCTGCTGATTCACAGAGACAGATATTGGGTGTGTACATCCTGCCAGCAGATTGGTGAGAAACACTTTATCCTCCTCATGCCTTCCCAGTTCTTTCTCAAAATGTGCACTTGAGAAAGTGCACAGTGTGGGGGGCAGAGATGAAGAGGAAGACCTGTACGGGAAAGCTGTGCTGTGGAAAGGTCCTACTGCACAATCTGACAGGGAGGAACACCCTGCATCTGTAATTTTGCCTAGCATTTCACTCTGGTTCACATCTACCATACACAACTGAAACCTGTTAGATGACAGAAAGCAAAATTTTCCCCCCCGCCATTTTTTTTTTTTTTCCTAAAAAAGATCACAGTGAGGGACAGGGGCTAAAAACACCCTTTTCAAGCATCATGCCTTTTTGCTTATTCTCTGTTGTCATGCCTCTGACAAGCCATCAATGGCTGCATTTATGATTCACACCTTGTCTACATCTGGGATGTACCAGGGAAATGTGAATGTTTAATATCATCATCCCCACATCCATCTTCCATACTGAGTCCTCTCCTTGACATAGACCACTTGATGTCATCTCTCACAGTCACTGAAACCCCTGTGTTTAATGTTTTTCATCTGCTTGAATTGGTCTTTTGCTATTACAAGTCAAAGTTTCAATTTTTTTGGTTGAGGGAAATCTTTTTGTTTGTTCTTATTAGCAATGCTACTATTTTGCTTCAATATAAACATGAAAACATCCTTCCTGCCAGCTTCTGAGCTTGCAGTGAGAAGAATTTGCAACACTTGGGGGCTCAAAGGGAGATTTCTTGGCCATAATTCTGCTGGCTGTGAGAGATTGGGGGGGGGGGGGGGGGGGGGGGGGGGGGATGCAGCGGGGAGAAGTGTGATGCAGGAGATGAATCCTTCCTTGTCCCTCTTTGCTCACAAATAACTTTTCCTGTGACAATGTGTGGAAATACTCTCACTGACTGGTTCAAGCTCCCTGAGCACTCATGCTCCTGCCAAATATGACGGAATATCCCCTTTCTTACTCAGCATTTTTATTCACATTGTAACAATAGGAAATCCTCTTTCTCTGTGGAATATATAAGTAGTTGGTTTCTCTACATAGACTATACAAAAATTAAAGATGCTTAAGAACTAATTGATGCTATGGATTTTCAGAAGGGCTTTTGCAAATATGTTTTATGAGGTAGAAAATTGTTAGCTTATGTGTGATACATTGCCTTTAATAGTGTCCAAAGTCTCAAATCAGCCAGATACCTGCAGTCAAGCAGAGAGTTTTGACTCAGATTTACTTCAGACTTAAGTTAAAGCTTAAAGTTTTATTTAAAGACTTCAGAACTAATGTTCCATTTCTTGCAAGGCCAGCTCAGCTTTTGGCAGCTTGCACATCACTGCCCACAATTACACAAATGGTTAGGTACATACTACTTGAAGCAGTGCTGCCCCTGACCCTGATCCAAACTCAGACTGCATCCATCTTCTACATGAAAGTGTGACCTAGCCAAGCACCATCATCTGCTACCTGACACCCTTTTGTGAAAAAGCAAACTAAAATGCAAGGGGAAGGCAAAAGACATAATATTCTCCATCAGGTTCCAAGTCTGGGTAGCTGGAAACAAGAATTAATGACATACCATAAAATAAATCTGCCCCAGTGAGAAAACCCAAAAGCATCTGTGGGTAGTCTCCCCACTGGCAAGAGTCTAGACTATAAAATTCATTTAAATATTTCAAAACATTTGACAATTATATTCTAACTTAATTTTGAAAATAGCCCTTTGCTATCCAACAACGTGCAAACACCAAGAAAACAACTCGTAGTCAAAGTCCTTTTCTTCTTGTACACTTTTTGATGCATGCTTGAAAAAAAGCTTGAAACCACTGTTTTCTCCCCTTCATGCTAACTGATCTTTTTTTCTACTCCATTTATTCTCAGAGAGTGCTCTGGGGAATTAATAATTCCACTTCCTTAGTCATTTTTTTTACATTTACTTAGAATTGGCCAATGAATTTTAAAAAGCTATCAGACACAGGTGTATATGCATATGCATGCTTTTGTGAACATATATTTAAGTGATCACATGAGCTTAATTAATTTAGGAAACAAGCCAAAACTTCTTTTAATAAAATGAAGACTTCAAAATAGGTAGTTGGGTGTGCACTATGAGGTTTTTCTATATCATATTTAATCACAAATTTTAATTAATTTTAAATTTAAGTGAATCTTGAGTGTTTGTGAAGTGTTTATTTAAAAGGAGACAAATGGTTAGTTATCACCTAGCAGTTGCATCCCTCCCCACCTTTAGTTTGCAAAGTTCACTCTTAAGTGAGAGGTTAGATTTTAGTTTTGTTTCTCCTATTTTCTTTACAGAGGAATAGAAATCAGCATATTTGGAGGAGCAGCTGCAAGATGCTGCTGTGGGAAATACCTGCTTAATTTGTTGCTGCAAGCAGATTCCATCTTTTGATTAAAAATAAAGTGGTTATTCTTCACCCCCATGATTGACTGTTCTCTATAGACATCCTTTTGGCCCAACTTGGTAAAACAGAGAGGAACCTGAAAGCACTCTCATAGTGGAAACAAGTGTTGGAAACATTTACAAACACTGTTGCTCTGTTTTAGGGGGGGTTGGTTTTTACATAGATATCTTAGCTTTTCCTATTGCTCAGTTACTAAATCTGCTTAAACTTACATTCTTGAATCATAAAGCCATATGGAAAAGGCTATAGGGTGTGGAGAAGAAGCTGGGTTGGGGGCTGGTGCTTTAATCTGAGCATTTCTCAGACATAGCATCTTAGCACGTATACGGATGATACCTTCATTTCCTAGTGATCAATCACACTCCAGGCAGCCAGCACACAAGTCAGAACTCATGATATCCCTTCATGGCATATTGTTCTCTGCAGCAAAATAGAACTCAGTTTTAAATTCTCCTCTTCTTTTCATCCATCAGAAGACAAAAACAGAAGCTCAGGTAGGAGCATAGCCCAAGCAATTTTTACAGCTGAGCAGACATCAATACTTATAGACCTACTCATGGTTTACAAACACTGCACAGTAGGACATCTCAAACAGGATTGGCTAAGGATCAAAACAGGTTATAAGACATAATTAGCCAGGAAAACCAATGCGTCTGACAATATGGAATTGCTCATTAACATTGATCATTTTGAACACCAAGGGGTACACAGGTCAGCTTTAGAAATAGAGACAGAAATAAAGTCTCAGGAAACAGCACATATAAACAGCCTCTTCTTACCATATCACCTTCACTTGCTGGGCAGTAATTCTGGCTACAAGTTCATGTCCATGCACATGGCATTTTGTTGCATTGGCTTTGCACACCTTCCTGCATCAGTTCTTCCTCATCCTGGTAAAACCCAAGTAGCCTCTGTAAAAGCCAGCCCAGACACTGTTGCCCAGCTGTGGCTGTGCCTTTCCGCGCCGGGCGGACGCGGGCCCCTGGCTGGCTCAGATCTGCACAGGGGCCAGAGCGTTTTCAGTCCAGGTATGCAAACAGGTTATCTTTAACTGCTGGGCTCGGCTTCTCAGCAGCAGCTGGTCCAAATTGTGTTGTGACTGCGGCCGTTGATAAAAGGATGGCTCTTGGCTAAGCAGGTTTAAAGATGTTTATTCAAGCCGAGCTGCGGGAGATACACAGCTTGTCCAAACTGCCAGCCAGAGAGCGTGTTTGAATTTCCCTCTCTGATCTTATAAGCGGGGAGGATTCAGAGGAGGTTACAACAGGATAGCAAATCAGGGAATTCGGGGGGTAACAGGAGGTGCCCACCTCTAAGCCTCTGACCACTGACACAAGGGGTAAAGGAATTTCCCCAGGGCCAACCTATCACTCAACGCCTCCCTGGGAATTTCCCAGTCTGGGGAGGGGTCCCGAAGTGATAGACAGGATGCCCCAGAGCTTCGGGTGGGAGAGGGGATTGACAATGATAGGTGGGGGGTGGGATGACTGACATGAAACAACTCAAAGGGGATGGACTGTTACAGAACTGGGGGCACAGTGAACTGAACCATAACGTAAAACTTCTTATAAAAACTTAATAAAACAATTCTTGCACCGCTACACCCAGTCTAAACAGAATAGGGAGAATGAAGAGTACAGACAAGAATGTGTAACATTAGCATTCACGCCAAAGACCTACTGCTTTGAGAAAATCTCCCTTTGTAGTTCTGTTTATCCAGTAGTTAATGACAATAAATATGCAGTCTGATACCACAACTGCGTATTACTAAACCCACACAAGTGAGCAAAACTGTGCACAACACACCTCCTCAAAACTGGTGGCTAACCAGAGATATATGCGCTGGTGGAACACTACACTGCCTGTACTCCTGTCTCTCCTGTTTATCTTTTTTTTTTAGAGATTTTTTTAGAGCTTTTAGACCTCATTTTGTCCTTGAATAGCAGCATAAATCCCACAGCTACTTTATTCTAGGACTTCAACAAAGTGGTGCCTTCTTTAGACCCACAGGTCGCACACTTTCAGTCTTCCCATGCTTGGTGATGTCTTCAGATAGTGAGATCTGAAGACTGACACTGAAAGTACATAGTGAGACTAGACTTATTTTAAATGCCAGTAATCATTGAATGGATTTTAGTTTTATGTCTTTATGTGTCTTTTCTTCAAGGGTTGTAACACTGATTGACTAATAGAAGATAGTCTATAATGTTAAAAGTAGCTATTGTAACTGAAGCAACAGCATATTTTATTGGAGCAGATGTTCTGCAAATGAGCAGGGAATAAGGAGAGCAGTCATTTTTTTAATGTTGTTTAAAGGGCAAGAATGATGCCAATCATAATTACCATCTGCTATAGTATATAAAGTATCCATATGCTCTTTAGATGGCCCCAAAATTGATTTGAACTGCCATACTGAGATTTCTTATTTGAGGACATGATAGTTCTGTATACATTTATTAGTTCCTGACTGACAAGAGTCTTCAGAGCAGTTAACAAAAATGTCTCAAAATCCTAGCTCAAGTAGTCACAGATTAAATTTAGAGCAGACCAACCTTTGCCATTCTTTCTTGGATCTTCTGCCATGATAACATTTACCATCTGAAGCCTAAGCATGCCAGGCATCTGCTCAAAAACATAAACCAAATCTACAAATCCTCACTGCTATACTCTGCAGGGCTTGCAATGTTTCTCATTGTTCTAAAAATGTCATTTCAGAGCCCACACTCTTCTGGGCATTGGCTCAGAAACCAGCTCTGTAGTTAACCTTCTGTCCCACAGCTTCCAACTGAAATGTGCATTCTTTAAGCCGAGTGCATTTCCAGCAATATTTCACATAGTTAAAAGAAATACCTCTCACATTTATCCAACATGCAGAGTAAAAAGTATTTTTAACCTTGCAAATCCATTGACCTCTTCATACTTTGCAACTAGATTGCACACGAGCTTTCCAGCAAAATTTTATGTCAACTGAGTCAACAAATGTTATCACAAATCCAAGAAAGAAGTCCAAATTTATCTAAAATAGAATAGTAAAATACTGTCTTAACTCAAACTCCAGGTTAAATTTAGGAATTTTTTTACTTGCACAGAGAATAATTAAACATATCAGCTGTGGAGATATGGTGATCATTCACACGTTTTTCCCACAGCAGTCCAAGTAACAAATGTCTGAGAAAATGGTGCCATACCCTATATAAAACAGCAGTAGTTCAAATGGCATTTTGATGATAAGCCCGGTCAGTTAGCAACAATCTTATTCTACAAAGGACTTTTGCTTATGTCCCCCCTCCTCTTTTCTTTTTATGAGACATAATTTCATAATCATATGATTGTCTAGTTTTGGAACCCACCGGTGATTTAGCTGGCAGCAAGTTGTATGGAATGAGGTTAAGACATTTCACATAACTGGACTTAAACATAACATCACAGATTAGGGTATCTTCTTTCTGCTGTGTTCATGATAATGTATAAGAAGGAAAATTTTGAGAGTAGTAGGGTGTTTTTGTTATAGCAAGATGGGTTTTTGTTGTTTTGTTTGTTTGTTAATTTCTTCTTATGAGGCTGTAAGTAACTTATGATGTTTAGTCATTTCTGAGATGCTTCAATTCATACTCAAGGTTTTAAGTGATCAGTTTAATGGTCAGCATGCATGAATTTGAGTAGAATTCCTCCAATTTTTAATGACATCTGAGAGACTCCATTAAGGTTTCCCTGACACAGACACATCTGTGTTCTTTAGGGATTATTACTGAGATGCCCTGGAAACAAACAGTTTCCTGGGTTTCTCTCTTTTCCCTTATCCTTTATAAGGGGTTATTACAGTTCCCCTTTCATATTTTTATTTTAGTTATTTCCCTCTTGGGAACAAGGATGGACATTTCAAAAGGAAACAACTCTCTTTAAATCAGTGATAAAAGACATGCCAACATCTTCTACAAATACCAGCAGAGTTACCACACTGCCTTCTACATTCAGCTCTGGTAGCAAAATGGCACAAGTCTTTTAACATGATCAGAAGGCAGAAAAATATGTATGCTAATAGAGACTGTGAGAGAGGAAATCTTACAAATATAACAGTACTACAAACACAATTACTCTCCTTCAGGAAAGGATGAGATAGAAAATTGTCCTCAGGTTGTTAGTCACATTACATAATGCTAGAGGACATTCAGCAGCAATAGTGATCCAGTGATGAAGCTGGAAAAGAATTATTGCAGAGAATGTGGTAGTTTCTGTGTATGTATGTTTTTAGCTGAAAGAAATAAAATTCTTAACAGAAAATGTCAAGATAACTGCTATAACAACCCTTGCACTGTGCAGCTCCTTTGTATGATCATTATACTTTGAAGGTACTCCATTTAGCTTTAGTTTATTTTGCTTTACTAATCTGTGAGAAACAAGCTATACATTTATGTGTGAGAAGTTTTGCAGAAGGCTGTTTCATTTTATGTTAACGAGCATGTATGTCCATAATTAGGATATTGCTCATTGCTAATTTTTATCTGCAATATGGTTCACTGAGAGCTTCGTTAATATTATTTTCTTGGCTGAAATATTACATCATATTTTACTTTATGCTGAATGCACAGAATTCTATCTATAGCATAACTGTGACATACAAATCTCTAAGAAATAAAAGGTAGTAAGAATATATTGATTATTTATATTAACATTCATTATCATTCTAAAAAGCAGCATAAAAACCATAGGGAGTTGTAGGGTTAACATATTTTCACTCTAATTATTTTAATTTACTGTAATTAAGATACAAAAAAGAAAAAAAAAAAAATCCAGTGAAAGAACGACATCACATCCTTTCTATACCGGTAAAAGAACCATACTTTTATTTATAGGATGTTATTAACCCTGTCCTGGGTGAGCAGGACAAAGGCACAAAAGACACTCTCGATATTAAGAAAATTATTTCTATATCCACATAGGTGTTTAGAGGAATAAATTTTAAAATATATTTATGTCCCTGCATTTTGTCCCTCTTTAAAAAAGTCATCACCAACATGAAAAGCCATGGTGTCAGAGACTGAATTGTTATGATTAATGGATTAAACATTGTTATGAAGGACTTTTTGCCCATTATGAAAAAACTCTATGAAGAAACTGCAACCACCAAAGTCCACCCGTCCCTGAATATGCCCTGAATATCACCTTCTGAGGGGCATTTTGGTGAGTTAAGCCATCTAAGGGAACTTGAGGTAAGACAAGGGTGGCACTATCATCCACTTATCTCAGGTCTAGAAAGAAGTGAACAAGACTGTAGGAGAAGAATATATCCACAAGAAAGTCAAACCCAGCAGCTCTCCTGCAAATCAGCTCTGGCTGTGTTCAGGGTGGGGAAGCCATATCCCACAGGCCCATCTGCTGAGGCCAGGTTTGCACACACTCTCCCAATCAAGATGGGGAAAAGGAGGTGGTTTGGGGTGTGTGGAGGTTTTGGGAGCCTGGTCAGAGGCGATGGACACCCATCCTTCCTTACACAGACTGGCTCAGTTGTAAGCACCCCCACACCTCAGGAGGGCCACGTCCATGGGACATTCACGTCACGGGCAGGGGCAGCTGCGGAGGTGTCATAATCCATCAAAGACTGCCAAGACTCATTTCTGAGGCCTTGTGCCAGGCGACAGCAATGTCATGTAAAGTGATGTGACAGATACAGTTTTTGCAAGAGACTGTGTCAAACTTGCCCTATCCAGGAAAGGTATCTGGGCTTTCCCACCTGGCCTAAGTGTGTATTATTAATCACTGAACTATATTTTGTGGAACTCTTACCATCAAGAAGACCAGATGGAGAGGATCAGCAGGATGCCGTCAGGACCCATGGAGTGGTAATATTTTCTACTTAATCTGTCTCTGTCACTCTTTCTCTCCCTCCCTCACCTCTCTTTCTATTTCTTTCTCTTTCTCTCTCCCTCTCTCTCTCTCTTTTTCACATTTACTGTTTAATAAAATGTGTACTCATGACTTTGGCATATGGTTTCATTTGCACCTTAATTCAGGCAGAGGCATCTCTCTAAAAATTTTAACAACTGGATCTTAAAAATGAGGCAAAAGCTTGGATGAGATCTCAAGGGCCCTAGCTGCATTTACAATCACAAACAAGTGACTATAAAGAAGTGGATTCACCATTACTTTCAACTGTTCAATTAGGAGACTGTCCAGACCTCTTCTTCAGACTCTTAAGATCCATAAATACACCTGAACATTCATCAGCCAGACAGTACCTGTGATGTATACCCATTTTCTCTTGCAGACTCCACTTTTCTATAAGAAAAACATCTGTGTATGGCATTGAGCCATCTTTTACCCACATGATGCAGCTCAATACCAGAATGGTTCCTGTGTTTAGTTGGTAACTAATCACTTAAAATGGTTCTAACAAGCTCACAAAACTATTGTTGATGTACAGTCAAAAGTTTATCTGCCAAATGGAGAGAGAGGAAAGAAAAGACCTTTTTTTTTTTTTTCTTTTTTTTCTTTTTTTTTCTTTTTTTTTGGGGTTCATAAAGGATAATGAAATACCTGGCTCTGATAGAACAATTTCACATTGACTGACACCTTTGTTCAAACTGCAGGATGGGTGCTTGACCTCTTGCCTCATATCAACAGCCCAGGAGTTACAGGGGAGCTTGGAAAGGTCAAGAATCATCAGTTTCTTGTTCTGAGAGGTGAAAGTGCACATGAGGACCTCAAGGGAGGGGACAGGAAAGGATGGTGCCAGGATAACACCTTCATTACTCAAACCTGGATGCTTCAAACCAGCTGCCTCAATTCTTTTGTCAAAAATATCTCATGAATTTCTGAATATCCTTTGATCAAGTCCCTTCTGCTACTGTACAAAATCCTTGGCACTTTGCCCCTGCTCTTGGTTTAAATTATTTCCAGCCCGTTTGTCTCAGATGTTACATAACAGGTATTACGAATTTCTATATGCTTCCAAAGTGCTATATGATCTTCAGTTGAAAACCACAAAATGCAAAATATCATTCAATACAGTAAAGAAACTGATACTTGAAATAGGGCTGGGAAAAACTCGTTTCATAATATAAAACAGGATAAGGAAAAGAGAATGTCATTTTCTTGACAGGGCATGATTCCTTTGTAATATATAATCACTGGCTTAGACATAGAGCTCCCTTTATATGAATGTCAAAGAATGACAGGACAAGAGGAAAAGCTCTAAAAGAACAGGTCAGAAAGAGCCAGCAATTCAGGATCTAAGCAGCTGAGTGGCAGGGAAAAGTCCAGTGAATTTAGAAAGTTTCTCAGCACTCAGAAGTCCTTCTGAAAATACAAATTCTGGCATGATCCAAGACTTTTATTATGATAAATTGTGACCAGGACAGCTTAGGTTTCTGTACGTGTCTGTACCTAACACTGCATATATAGATGCCTAAGCAAATTTTATACAATATGTATGTAGCACTGTGAAGTTGATTATATATTGGTAGGAAAGAAATCCAAATTTAGCAGGTCGGATACTGAGGTCAACTGCTTCTGTAGGATTCAGGACACGTATACCAGAAGTAAAAGCCACCAGGCTGAAAGCAATATCCGGGACAGGTTTGTGCTTTGGACAGGTGGATGAATCTCTCTAAAGCAAAACTTTTCATGTGTACAGATATTTTCTCCCCTTTTACTTGTCTGTCCTATTTACAACGTAAGAACAACCTACATTAAGCACAGTGGGAATCTTTACTTTAAGGGACCGTGAAGCACTGAAAGAACACAAATGAAGGAAAATTATAAAACAGGTTAACTATGTTTTACAGAATTTTCTAGCTTGCAAAGGATGTGTAGTATGTGCATCACAGCCTGGCATGCTTCATGCTGTCAGCATGCATCAAGATGCAACATGCATGTCAGGAAAAGGCTCCCACAGGTTGTAAGATGGGCTGGGAACTGCCAGTCCTGTGAGGGGGCTGGTACAGATCTTCATCACACAGCCCAGCCTCCCAGTAGTGAAGCAGGTACCTCATTCAATGCCTTTGTAGGTCAGACCTCCAGTAATTATCACATCCAATGGGACTCTGGAACCCTGCTTTACAACACTGTGGCTCATAAATCTCAGGGCCTGAATCTCTGCTAAATCTATTTTCCAGTCACCTTCAGGGAAGACAAGACAATTGATATGAAGCTAAAGTACAGATCTCTAATAAAAATAAGCATGTTAAGCGTATTTAAATGGATTCATACCTTAATGTAATGCATATACATACCTGGACAGATGCATCTTTCTTTAAGCAACAAGAAAATAGTCATTTAAAACCCTATGCAATATTTCAGAAAATCTTCCTACAGACTTCTCCTGGAGATCAATGTAAGTTTATGTGAAATTACAGAAGATGGGATGGACACAAGGTCTGCAAAATAGTGATTTGTTCTTTAATATTTAAATTTCTACTTCCAGAATTTCTATTTCCCATTAAAAACAGGTTTTAGAAAGCTGAAAACAAATTGCTGGTAGGTTTTTTTTCTCCTTGAAGAAAAATCCGTTTCATATGTACACTCTTCTATTCATCAAAAAAAGTTATTAAGCAGTGTAATGCAAAAGGTGGCATATCCAGTTTCTTACTCAAGTGGAATATCTCTTCTCCCAGTCTCTCTACTCTTATGCATATATTTTACCAGCAACTACTTTCAGAGTATTGAACATGTACATTCCCACCCAAATTAGCCTGAAATAAAGGCCACTGAGTTTTAAAATTCCCTAGCATTGCTATTGAAAGAAAAGTTCTGGAGGCTGAGCAGGATGAAGTTCAAATAAAGAGATGTTCAAACTAGCATATAAGAATATGTACATCCCACATCCTCTCTCAAAATAACCTAAACACACACCTTGTTCCCCAACTGCCAGCACACAGTAGGTTTGGCATCAGATGTTGTGTAGCTGACCTTCATCTATCCAGCAAGACCAATGCTTTGGCTTTATTTTACATACATTGACAAACTTATCCCACTTGTGATCCCTTGCTCAACATGGCATGCCTCCTGAATTTTTAAACCTGTCTTCTGGGATATAGATTTGATTTTATTGAATACTATGCTGGTAGAAAAAGTATGTCCATGATGTTTGATAGCTATCAGCAAGACAGAAAAGTACTGCAAAAAAGAAATAAAAAATAATATAATGAGGGGTCTGTGTCTTTTCTCTGACAGGGTTTATACCCTGTAATTACAGAAAAATGCTTTCTCTCTCTCTGCTATCTCCCCTTTTTAATACCAGGAAGATCATATTTCACATGTGAAAGAAATGAAAAAGATTAATTAATTAAATAGTAACATATCTTGGGAGTAAATATACCCTGAGATACTGATGTCTTATCTTCAATCAGGCCAAATGGACTTTTGGTGGGGGAAATTGTTTGCAAACTGTAATCCATCAGACAGTGCTTACAGGGTTTAGCACCATAGACCTGCATATAACAGCTCATCACAAAATAGCGAACGCTACAAAGCATGCTTTGATGAGTGAATGAGATACAAAAATAAGATGCAGGCTGCTGAGTCTGTGACAATGCATTTTAATAAGCTGAAGTCAATATTTGTGTGATTGTTGAAATGCTTGGGAAAATATCTCATTTTTTTTATTCATTCCAAATTATTTTCCTTTCTGTTTCTTGTATCTACTAAACTTAAGGTCTGAGATCTTGGGAAGAGAGGGAGAGACCACTTAATATTTCACTTAATTTCATTTTAAAACAGAAAGGTTGTCTATTATTATTCTTAAGGAAACTAGAATGGATTCACCTTTTATGCTAGAATTAGAAGTCCCAAACACAGACATATTTTTTTTTTGTTCTTTGGGACAGACTCTAGTTGTAAGTAATACTTCATGCGGCACTACCACAAAGCAAAACTAAATTTTTAAAACATAACTTGAAACTGAAACTTTACTTAAAACTAAACTTTTTAAACTTTACCCTAAACATTTATTAGTCTCACATACAGATGAGGTGATAAATGGATGTGTTTACAAGATGCATGTGCTCAGAGAGGACAAGGAAACTGATTGCCTGGCACCCTAATGGAAAGTCATTTGTGATAAAAACTGATAATCCGAAAAACACCTCTGACCCTGGTGAGACCACAGTCAAAATTTCCACCTGCCCAAGGAGCTATGATGATGCTGGTAAACTCTGCATGAAACTCTGTGCAAACTCGTTGAAATATCTGCCAAAATCCTTTTGAATTTATAAGATTGCTTTGGAGTACTTCCATTTGACATCAGTTTTTTATGCTAGTCTCAGGTTTCTTTGAGGTGAGAGCTTAGTTTTCTACAATGAAATTATGTATTATTTGTAATAGAATTTTTTTAAAATATAGTAAAATGTTTTTAAAATTTAAAATAAAAAAATTTAAAATTTTAAAAATTTTTAAATATAGTAAAATGTAGTAAAATATTTCAAGTTGCTTAAATGTCAATATGAAATTATTTATAGAAAATTATTTTTAAAGAACTCATTTTTTTTAAGAATGAAATATAGAAACATCTGCACCTTTCTAAATCCTAAGAGAAAAATATACTTCTTTGGTACTAAAGGCTTAGCAATGCACTTTTCAATATACATGTTAAATATATTCTGATTTATGCTGAATTTTGTTATAATTTGAAGCAATTTGATTATGGTAGCAATTGTACAAACACATGACATTTGAAAAGTTGTGGCTCTCAGGTGAAGTCCCAGGTGACTGGAAAAGGGAAAACATTGTACCCATCTTTAAAAAGTGTAGAAAGGAAGACCCCTGGAACAACTGACCGGCAAGCACTACCTCTGTGCCTGGGAAGGTCGTGTAACAGATCCTGCTGGGAGCTGTGCTTAGGCACATGGAGGACAGGCATGTGATTTGGGACAGCCAGCATGGCTTTACCAAGGCCAAGTCCTGCCTGACCAACCTGCAGGCCTTCTGTGATGGAGTGACTCCACTAGTGGACAAGGAGAGCAGCAGATGTCATTTATCAGGACTCTGACATGGTCCTCCACAACATCCTTCTCTCTAAATGTATGTGTTGGCTTACAGGGAAAAAAAGAAAAAAAAAGAAAAAAAGAAAAAAAAAAAAAAAAAAGAAAAAAAAAAAGAAAAAAAAGAAAAAAAAAAAAAAAAAAAAAAAACCCCACAAGGTTAGAAACTCCAAAATTAGTTACTTCCTCTTATAGTTTTAACCACTGCCCTTACACCAATAAGGAGAGAGGAGTCATTCCTCACAGGAGGGGTGCTCCAGCTGTCTGATTGACTTGGTGACTTCCTCTGGACTCACTCCAGCAGGTCCATGTCCTTCCTGCACTGGCACTCCAGAGCTGGATGCAGAGTTCCAGGCGGGGCCTTACCAGAGCAGAGCAGAGGGGCAGAATCTCCTCTCTTGCACTGTAGAGTTAACAGGAAGTGAAGCATTTATTAATAATGGCAAACACTTATACATGTAGTTATTTTGCCTATGATTATATAAGCCAGGCTGTTTAGTTTGTGAAATGGCCCAAATCTACATTTATATAGTAATGATACTGTTTCTGTCCATATACCTCATATTCTAAGCCCCCTGTTATGAACTACTGTGCTTACACTGGAATAAACAAGGAATGCATGTTTTTTTAATTTAAATTGAATAAGATAAACAGTTTATGCTGTCTCTTTTAGAAACACACTCCTTTGTGTTTAGAAGATCCATTCTCAAAAGTTTTCCTTCCTAACTTAAAAAATGTAGAATTTGCATAAGAATAGGCCTGAAGTAATGCTCCAAAGAGTGCCAGTGGGAAGGCAGTTTTGTTTAGGTAATACCTCGGCCTAACCAGAACTGTTGAGCAGGAGTATATATGTAGAAAAAAGGATTTAAATTGCCTTTTGTGCCTTTCAGCAAAATTGACTTCATTGCATCACATTAGATGGATCTTTAACAACACTTTGCCTAAAGTAGTGGATAGTTTCTGCTGGCTAAAACATGGGCTTTAGAAAAATCCAGTATTAAAGAAGCCTTTCACTAAAATACTTAAATAAGTGATAGTTTGAGTTGTTATAAGAGTAGAATATATTCCTTACCTTTTTCTGTGGGAAAAAACACACTTTTCAGTTGGTTAATCACATATATCATTTGAGACAGGCCCAAAACTTTCTAATAATTCCATCATTTATTTCTAATTTGAACTTCTAGTCACAAGACTTCATTTTGTTTTTGTCTGAGAGATTAGATTCCTAAAGTACTATTAATCTTCTCCCTGCAGAAATACTTGTCTGTTGATGATACTTACCCAGCCCCCATTATCCAAGAAAGAGAATGTGCTCAAGATCACAAAGATAATTTTGATAAAGAAGGCAACTGCCAATTGCTTCTGTGTAAAACCTTAACATCTGGATTACTGTTCATCTGTGGAGATCACCATTTTGTAACCAAATAAAATTGTCTCAAGAGGTAACAACAACAGCAGCAGCAGCAGCAGCAGCAGCAGCAGCAGCAACAACAACAACAACAACAACAACAACAACAACAACAACAACAACAACAGAAGATTCTTCCTGTATTGTGTTTTATGCCGATTTTCCCAAAGATACAGAGTTATGCTGAGCCATATTGTGTCTCTCCTGTCCTGCACAGACAAACACAGTCAGACCCTTTATAGAAAAGATTAATTTCTTAAGGTCTTTTGAAGAGGGTAGTATTTACATGGTGAACTGAATACATGGGCCATTTGTTGGACAGATGTTGAACAGGATGTTCCATTGCAAGCACCTGTGTGAAATCTTTAGCAGAATTAAGCAGAATGTGCCAAATCATGATTCTGGATCATTTTTATTACCCAGCTCACATATGGGCCTATGCAATTCCTCCAGCATACACTTGACCATTTATTATAGATGAACTCCAGTTGCATGTAGAAAACTGTCTTATGGGACCCTGTCTGCATAAGCAGGGACAGTTTCTACTGAGTATTTAAAATCTGTATACAACTTGTTCACAACCCTCTTCCACAGCAGGAAGAGCCTGGGGATATCCCTGCTGTAGACTGTCCCAGATATTCCCACTTAGATGATTAATCAAGGCATATGAAAAGTGCCTAAAGGAGCCTGAGCACAGTGCGGCTCGCCCAGGGTAAGGAGTGATTCAGGACTCTCCATAAGCTCCTTTACCATGTTTTCTGTTCCTCTGCTGTGAAGGTGTCTATGAAAACCTCTTTTGCCTCTTGTTGGCCTATCTATCTTGAAGCAGCTTCGTGTGCAAACTACATAGAGAAGGAAGTGAGGACTGACTGCACAGGACAGGGACACAGGCAGAGCCCTGGTACACCCATACACCACATCTTTACTGTCGATAAAACTTGAATTTCAGTCGTATGTCACAATTGTAGCTTCAATAGTACAGAGAGTACCCCACCTGTCAAAATTCTTGTGATTTATTCCAAAAGAGGTTTTTTGCCCCTAACACCAACACTCACCACAGATTAGCAAATATGTCCTATTTTCACCTTAAGCAAATATAAACAATTGACAGAATTCTTAAGACCAGTATTGTAATTGGAACAATATTAATTATACGAGTGTAAAAGGAGACTTCATCTGCCTGGTTTCCCTCACTCTGATATCTATCTGCCTAAAGTATAAAGTTCTCCTCTTTTCTTCATCCTCAGAAATTGATTTTAAGGAAAGCCAACACCAAGAAACTAAGTGAGGATATTATGATAAACAATATGATGCAAAGCAGGAGTTGAATAACAAGAAACAAAGCAAATGTTTTCTCTATCACTCTGGGAATGGAAAAGACAGAAAAAAAGGACTTCTCAAGATTGCTGCAGAGTGGAAGGGAACCAGTGAGCCAGGGAAAGTAAAAATGAAAAGTAAAAATGAGACTATTTCAGCTGAGTGATTGAATAAAATACTGGAAGGACTTGTATAGTTGATGTGAGTGTGCGACAAACAGATCAAAAGTAATATATCTCCCCTTACTTTAGGAATTTAAAATACTGTCCAATTCATCTTCCTTTACATGTAGCAAAAAGGATTGTGCAGTTCCATGGTGTGATGCATCTTGCCTATTTCAGGTATTTTTTAGCATATGATGAATTATCACTGTATATGTCATTCCCCACAGCCAGACATAGTACAGCAAGCACCACTGTTTGCTGTAGAGGACTGTGGGCAGCTATCACATAATTGGCAAGGTAAACTCAGTCCTCTGGAGCCAAGAATAGCAACATTTTTCTTCTCAGGAAGATATTATGGAGGAAAAAAAAAGTTTCATCCTTTTTGAAAAAATGGGATTTTTGGTGGATTGTTTTAATTACAGCAGACTGATCTAATTCCTAATCTGCAGAAGTAGAAATCCAAGCCTAAGGAGTTTAATCTTCACTCACCATAGTAGTGTTATAAATAGCCACTGATTAAAAATGTGCAGCTCTACCTATAGGTAATTAAAACATTTCCTCTCTTCTGCTGGGTTTCCTTCATACAAGTGAAATCTGCTGATTTACTGGGAAAGATTTACATCAATCAGACCTTCCTATTCTCAACAAGAGCTATAGCCAACGTCATTGGCAAGCTGTTATTTTTAATAGACAGCTGTTTCTTGCAGTAGAACACTTTCATACTAGAAACAAAAAACCTTTGAAGGGAAAACCCATTGTCCTAATTCTAGCAGACTGGATATTTTCAGTTTCCTACTCATATTGTTGATCATCACATCTTTTAGAGCACAATAATGCTTCAAAAGGTCAATTGTGATTCTTATGAGTCCTTTGAACTATATTCCATAATTTATTCATGCTGAGAATTGCTTCTTTTCTTCAAACGGTTGAGCTAAGTAAATTCATGCAACTTCACCTTGCACAAGGTACTGCCTTTTTAACATCTGTATCCAAGAAAATGTAGTAGTCTGGGAAGAAATGCAACTGTAGGCATTGGTTTGAAGTCTGTAATTCTGCTAGGGATAAGATCTACAAAAAAACTTTTTAAGCTCTTGTAAGTCAAACACAAGGTAATATCCAATTATCTCTCTGATGTTATTTCCATAGGAAAGCTTGTGCTATCAAGCTTGATTTGAGTCCTGCAGAGTTTTCTGGTTATTGTTAGTAATATTCAGCTTCTTTAGTTGGTTGAAAGTTTCTCTCACATTGCAGTCTCTGTAGCTGACAGTTATATTCAGCACGCTGTTGTGTGCAATACGCTTTACCTATTGCAGTACAGTTGTATTGAGGAGGCTTATAATGAAAATGTTGTGCCATCAAACAGGATAGCAGTTGTCTGTCTGCCCTCATTTTCCAGAGCATAACACAACACAATTTTAGCCTGGCAAATAGTTTCCTAGGCATGGCAACCAACTGCAGCAGTTTGACCTTCCTATTCTTCACAAGATTTCAGCCTTCAGTTGACAAGTCATAGCATTACTCAAAATTTCAGGATTGCAATCAACAGAATTAGCTGTTTATTTCTATCTTGGCCACAACAAGAGTGCTGGCACATTCAGGCTTTCTAGTAGGAAGGGAGAAAAGGTTCTTCTGAGGGAAAGGGGTAAGACTTCTGCCAGCAGTTCCGCCTTTAAATTGCATCCATCAAGAAGCAATGGTACAACTCTTTTACATCTTTGTCACCTACGAAATCTTCAAATGCACCATTCTGTTACATTTTAGGCAAGAAGGTCACTAGAAGAAAGATAAACAGATCTTTATGCAACCTACATAAAGCTATCCTATTGTGCTGTCTTGTATCTTGCTGAACCTGAGCTCTATCTCTTAAAACCTGCTACAGAAACAAAACCCAAACAGATAAAAATGCTGAAATAAGAGAAGACAAGAAATTTTAACCTGTTAAATTGAGAGCAGCTTTTTACCAGGTTGAAGGCTGTTATGAATATTAAGTCTTTCAGTCTATTAATAAAAAAAATCCCTCCTCACAATTAAACTATTTGAATGGCAAACCATGGAAGAATGTTAAAAAAAAAAAGACTCAGTATTAGCAGTAATTCTTCCGTGCCCCTGGTGTAAACTATGCACTACCCTAGTTAATTCCAGATGGGTCTGGCACAAAGTAGCTGAAGGACTATCTCTCACTCCACCAATTCTGACACCTTTTGCACTATATTTTCTATTTTTTTAACCGCTTTTAAAGCAACCAGTCGGTCTGTGGATTTAGGTATTGATCTAGGCTCAGTGGTGCTGAGGCATCAATTTACTAATCAGCATCTGCTATGCTTTATATTACCTTTCATTGGTCCCTCTATGCAGCAAAAATAGCTTGATGATTTCAGAAGCAGTAAGCAGGTGATGATACTCTGTGTGGTGGTAGAATGAATTGCTGCCTCCAAGGTCTTTAGCAGCAATCATTTTCCCAAGCATTTTATTATGTGCAAGTTTTTCCTTTTCAGCAAGATTTTCAAAGTGGGAATATGTTGAGTACGGAGGAAGGAGGGCCTAATCAGAACTGCTTGCCAGACCTCTGGAGGCAGGAAAGGCTGAGAGATAAAGCTTGGAAAATTCAGACACATCTTTAAATTAGCAAAACATTTTTGCATTTGCTGCCCCCCTCTGCTTACCTGGCCTTCAGCTGGCACTCCTCCAGCAGCACTGCAGCACTTCTCTGCAGAGCTGCAGCTGAGGTTTACTGCTTTGGGCTTCTGCAGTAGGGCTATAGCAGAAACAAAAAGAGAAAGATCAGAGCCAATACAGCAAGAAGGAAGAGAAGGAAAAATCCTGCAACAGCAGAATTTGTCTGAGAGTTTGCTGATCTAAGTAGCAGGACAAGCTCTCTGAAGAGCCTGCTGTGATTTTGAGTAAGTCACTAGTCCCAAGGTTTCTTTCTTTCTTTCTTATGCAGACCAAGCTGTGAGAGTAATTCACATTGACATTTACTGAATCCCCTCATAAACTTCTCCCAAAAGCAAAGTTATTTTGAATTTACTCTAAAACTCTCTTATTCTGATCCCTCTTCCTCCTTTCCTGTATCTTAATTTGAAGCACATACTTACCAAAATGAGATACAGATAGAAAAATCTGTAGATTTCAGGATCATTTTTTCTCAATGTTTTATGAAAGTAGAATTAACATGTTAATTTCAAAAATGTAAAAATTAAACACAGACTGTTTTTCTTCCTCCTTTTCATCTTAACTACTATCATTGAAACAATACAAACATTAAAACTGTTTCAGAAACTCAAGAGAAATGCACACCTATGAATAAGTTAAGCACCTCAGCCTGTTACCTGGCTTAAACTAACATGTTTCTATCTCTCCTGAGGGATGAGAATGAGAAAAAGGAGAGACAGAAAAGTGTGGTTAAGGCACTCATTATTTCAGAGGGAGAAGTACTGCTATTGAACAGAAAGACGGTGATGCTGTGTCTCTTGGTATATGAGAATTGGAGGAATAAATGTAAATTCAAACTGTAAATTACCAAGGGTAGAAGTTTAGTAGGTGTAGGGTGAATTTGTTTTCCCCTCTAGTAATTCTAATTTCACCATGTGCGAAGAAGTATGTCTAAACATCATGTGCACCTGTTAAGGGTTGTCTGCATCTTGCTCTAAACTGGCATAGATTTCCTATGAGAATACAACGTTTCGAATAATTGCCTTCGCCAGCTGTACCTTGGAACATCAGCACAGCAATGCCCCAGATACAGGCTGTGCTCAGTCATCTGAGATGAGAACAGAAAGGCGGGAATTGCAAAATGAAGAATCTGTTGATGACAGGGTACAATCCTTCGCATGTAGAGGATAACACAAAACTTTCTCCATTCATTCTGAGACAAGAGAGGGGACCTCCAGCCAACCCTATTCAGATTCAGCAGCTTCATAAAAATGCCTTAGGTTGTTAAGAAATTTGTTTCTTACTTTTATGCTAATGCTGAAAATTAATGGAAAAAGATCATATTCTGGGGAATCAAAACCCACTTCCAAATATTCACTCACTTGCTAGACTACCTGGAAAAGGAGTCAAAAAGACCTCTACTAGCCTAATGCAGACCTACATGATGAATTCTTAACGACAGAAATGTGGAGATCTATTAACAAATGCAAAAAAAAAGTACAGTGTATCTGTTTGGAGATATACGGAAAAGGTAAAACACTGTCCCAGCTCAAGTTATACTCAACAATACTAGTAAAACTCACTGACTTTCCTTATCCTCTCCAGCTAATATTGAAGAACATATTCACTGCAGGCAGTTCGGGCAGCAGCTGTGCTGGGAGCTGCGGGTTCAGTTCTGGGTGGGAGCCCAAGGCAAGAGGACAGGAGCTGCCAATCCTTGTCCCAATGAAGGGCTCAGGGACCTGTAACACCAGCCAGGGGCTCAGACACTGAGACACGGCAGGAGCTGATGGCTCAGGAGGAGCAGAAATGGTTTTTGCCCTTGGACTGTGAGGGTATAAAAGCCCAGGAGTTCCTTTGTTGGGGGTCTCTCCTTGGAGGCACCAGCTTGAGCTGTTTCTGTGTTATCGCACCCTGAATAAATTGCTTTATGGAATAAGACATCTGAGGCTCTTCTAAGGGAAACCTGGTACCGAGCTGGTAAGAAAACCTTGTCTGACCATGTGAGAGTGGGGTGTGTGGGAGTGCCTTTTTCAAAGCAACTTCAGTCTCAGCAGTTGAAATCTCTAGTAGTGGCAGTGTGACTACTGAAGTGCTCCTGAATGGTCAGATGGGGAAGTTTCCTTAACACTGGCACCTGGTAAATGTCCCTTGTATTTAATTACATCCATTAAATTCTACATTATGTGTGACTTACATACCATTTACCAGGTTGGATATTCCATGCTTCCATATTTTAATTCACATATATTCAACAGATTTAGAACTACGGTACCAGCAGGTTGGTGCTTAACTCAGAGGGGAAATAGCAGTTCAGATTGCTGAGGACATTGAAAAATAATTTTCTTTTTTTGTTTTGGGCATCAGTAAGGCTCTAACAGCAGATTTGTTTCCCATCTCTCACCACAGGTTAAGAAAAAAGAAATCAGATATTTAAACTAGACCAGGTAATGTGGTGTGATGATTTGCACACTGAAGAGTAAGATTGATCTTTCTACCATTTACGTATCAGCTACCTGGAGTCTTATTTAACTGCATTTGGAAGATCTTTAAAGGTCAAAAGTAGCAGAAATACAGCAAAAGACAAGAGGAATCTTGTCAGCCATCAGCCACATCAGACTTGCACAACCTTTTACTTTTCATTTTCGTTTGTGTGTGTGTGTATTTCTTTAATACACACACACAAAAGAAGACTCAGTTGTCATTGCTGAACTCAAGAATAAGATTCGGGAGAGGACTCCTATGTTTAGCATGCTGCTCTGTATCTATGAAGCACTAAGAGGCAACAGGAGTTTGCCCTGAATTTTTCAAGAAGCATTGAAGTGAGCTTTCTTCTCCCTGTCCTTTTTTCCTAACTGTGAAACTATTTGAACAATATGAGAAAGCATTCTCCAAGGCTCTCTTGTTTTTTTTTCAACATATATCTCTCATTTCTGCTTTAATAGGGTGTTTAAGAAGAGCATCAAGAGCTGTGAATTTCTGTAATGATATCTACAATGATAAAATACGTTGTTTGTATCTCAACCATTTAAACACAAAACTTCTAGAAGGTTGAAATGTACTATTTCCCATAACAAATGTAAGAAGTAACATGACATAATTATAAGAAGCATGACAAGCAAGTTCATGAGGTGATCCATAAGTTTTTTTCTAGAATGTCTGTTTTCAAACCCATTTAATAACTATTATTGATTTGAACAAAGGAATCAAGTGCACCCTCACTCAATCTGATGACACCGTGTTGGGCAGGAGTCACTGATGTGCTGTAGGCTCTGAACACAGATCTGAACAAACTAGATTGATCCACTGAGATCAGTTCCATGATGTTCAACAAGGCAAAGTGCCAAGTACTGCTAGGCAATAGAAGAGAAAGGGGTCCCCGTGGTTTGCATCATGAAGCCAATTTTATTAAACACACTGCTGGTTTATATACCTTTCAAGAATAACAACCACATCTGTGTTTCTTAGTAACATTGCTAAACTATGGGCTGGTATACATTGGTACAGGCCTATACTGCTTTGCACACAAGCATACACCCCGATCTCTTCCTTCTTCAGGGTCTTGACTCAGTGTGCCAGGGCTTGTAGCCCTCTAGCTCATCTACTTCTGTAATGAGTTCAGCAGTACTTTGAGTCCTGCTTCCAAGCTGTATTCCCACATTTCTCCTTTCTTTTTTTCCTATTAAGATCTTTCTCATGGTCTTATCAATCAGTCTATGAACACATTGCAAGACACATGGTGAGCAAACCATCATAAGCAACAATACAGTTAAAACGTAAATTCCTGCTTTGACTAAATGCCTAAATCAGCCAGTAAGTTCCCATCGCCCAAGTGTCTAAGCCAATCACTATCACTTACAACCTTTAATTTGGTAACAGTATCTTGGAGGGCTCATATGCTAGCATGAATAAATTGAGAGTGGTCAGACAGGTTCATGCCATACAAGCCTTCAAAATCTTCACAGCCTTGTCCTGGCAGTCCTACTTCTGTTCTCGTCTTGGTCACGAGGGCTGGATAGCAATTAGGATTTTTTTTTTTCTTTGCACCTCAGTTTCTTGAGGCTATTGGTGTTTGTCCAAATGAGCGTGTAACTACTTCAGACCTGTTGGTGACAAATCACAGGCATACCTTTTCCATAGGTCAGTAAATTAAGTAGGCCTTGTCATTGTACGCTCAGTTAAAAATCTTTACATAAAAGCTTTTAAGAATTATCTCTGCACATGCAAATCTTTAAAGCAGTATCACTCTGCTAGGGAACAAATTTGATTTGATTTGGTTTGATTTGCTTTCAACATTTTTAGTGTAAATATTAATGTAAATGTTTTTAAAGAGCCATACTCCCCCTTCTTTTGTTTTTTAACAATATGTGTCTTTCATTATGAACATAAAGGCAACATAAAAAGTAAAACAATATGTGACAAAACAATAAACTTACACTAAGCAGAAATAAATCAAATTATATATGCAATTAGTAGTATATGAAAAATAAAATGGTGATTTAAAACAATGCATTGTCAATTCCCTAAATACTATACTATTGCTTAGAGTCTGCAATAGATAGTAAGCTTCATTTTAGAGTGAGGGCTTGGAGAACCATTCCTGGGTAAAAGTTTCCAAGTTCACCTTAAAAGGAGGTCTAGCTATTATGGGTCTAAATTTGGCAAGTACAAATTATCTGAGTACAGTTTTGGTGCAGAAAACACCTGGGTTTATTGGCATACTTCTCAATCAGCTAAGGCTAGGATTTTGCTATGGCCCAGGCCATTTGGTGGTGAATGGTTCTGCATCCAGCTGGGGCCAGTCACCAGTGGTGTCCCTCAGGGGTCTGTGCTGGGGCCAGTTCTGTTCAATAACTTTATTGATGACATGGATGAGGGTGTTGAATCTTTGATTAATAGATTTGCAGATGACACTAAGCTGGGAGTGTGTGTCAATCTGTTGGAAGGTAGGATGGCTCTGCAGAGAAATCTGGAATGGTTGGATGGATGGGCAGAGTCTAACAAGATGAAGTTTACTAAGTCCAAGTGCCGAGTCCTGCACTTTGGCCACAATAACCCCCTGCAGCGTTACAGGCTGGGGACGGTGTGGCTGGACAGTGCCCAGGAGGAAAGGGACCTGGGGGCACTGGTGACAGCAGCTGAACATGAGCCAGCAGTGTGCCCAGGTGGCCAAGAGGGCCAATGGCATCCTGGCCTGGATCAGGAATGGTGTGGCCAGCAGGAGCAGGGAGGTCATTCTTCCCCTGTACTCTGCCCTGGTGAGGCCACACCTCGAGTGCTGTGTCCAGTTCTGGGCCCCTCAGTTTAGGAAGGACGTTGAGATGCTTGAGGACATCCAGAGGAGGGCAACGAGGCTGGTGAGGGGCTTGGAACACAAGCTGTATGAATAACGACTGAGGGAACTGGGGTTGTTTAACCTGGAGAAAAGGAGACTCAGAGGTGACCTTGTCACACTCTACAACTCCCTGAAGGGTGGTTGTAGACAGCTGGGGGTTGGTCTCTTTCTTCAGGCAGCAACTGACAGAACGAGAGGACAGAGTCTCAAGCTGCACCAAGGGAAATACAAGCTGGATATTAGGAAAAAGTTTTTCATGGAACGAGTGATAAAGTACTGGAATAGTCTGCCTGGGGAGGTGGTGGAGTCACCATCCCTGGATGTGTTTAAGATAGATTGGATGTGGCACTCAATGCCATGATTTAGTTGAGTTGTTAGGCCATGGGTTGGACTCAATGATCTTGAAGGTCTCTTCCAACCTCGACATTCTGTGATTCTGTGATTCTGTGATTTATCTTTAGCTAAGTAGTAATAAAGCAAAAAAGGGCATTAAACAGCTGACGACTAATAATAATTATATTATGGAATTGTTACTCATTCCTCAGTGCTACCTATGAACAATAAAACAATAAAAACTATTCTTATATCTCTAAAAAAATAGTTATATCTTCTAATTTAAATAAGCAAATTTTAATAAAAATTCATTCAAGTTTTATGTCATTCATTTATAAGCAAGAGAATTATACCTTATAATTTGAACAAATATATTTCAACTAAATTTAAAAACAACTTTACTAAAACTTAGGTTCACTAAAACAACAAAATATTCCTTAAAAAAAATTAAAGCTAACATTATTAAGACAAAACAAAAATTAATCTTAACAAAAATTAATTTATTTAGACTCTCATTAAACTATCACAGATTATCATTACAAAAAAGTTACTAATAATTTGTCATACAACAGTTAAACATCAAGGTAAAAAACATGCAGGTAAAAAATTATACCAGAATAGTAGCAATATAAATTTATCAGAGGGATTAAACTTCTTCAGCTTTTTAAGACTGCCTGTACAATAGATTTGAGTTTGGCCTAATAAAAGTATTGTGATATAAATATTGAAGGCTAAAAGAATAAGAATTTAGTTATATAATAGTGCCGTCAGTTTTACACAAGTAACTTGGTTAGGTTAGTGGATTCGTAAAACTGACACTTGAATATAAACAGTTACAAAGTTAGGGCTTCAAATTACTCTAAAAATTAAGCTTTTATTTATTATATTTATAGTCTATCACTCTGTTTTGATATCAAGTCTAATTTTAATTTAAATGTGGCAAGGAAAAATAATTATACTTGAATCACTAAATAGCTATACCAAAAAAATTACAATAAAATTACCTTGCTAAAACTATTGAGTAAAAAGCAAACGACTGGTAAAGCTGACAGTGGAGTTGCATATACTATTTATGGCTAAGTCTCAAATAACTACTACAAAGTTTATCTTGAATGTGAGCAAAAAATATGTTAAATTTGTGACATAGCAAATTACTCCCAGTGAATCATGCAGCGTTGTTATGCTACCACTACGCAGGAAAACACCACATCCACACAAACGCCTTTGAATTTTTCCAGTGACAATCCTGTTAAAAGTCATAAATCACAGGTTAAACTTTAACCGTGTTTCAGTCAGTACGTATCGTCAGTTGGTATTTTGATGTGCTGTAGCTTCAGCGCGCCGTGCAGGCTATGGCCGTGCTGGCCAGCACCACGCCGAGGGGCCGCTCCCGCTGCAGCAGCAGCCGCGACAGCTCTTGGCAGGCACCATGCCGGGGGCAAAGACCGGCTTCTTCTTCAGGTTCGGCAGGCACCATGCCGCGGGCAAAGACCGGCTTCTTCTTCAGGTTCGGCAGGTCCAGGGTCAGAGGGGTGCGCTGTGTCACCGTCGCTGTCGTTCGGGCTCCAGCCAGCAGCGAATGCCCCTACCCATCGCGATGGGCCCCTCTCCCTCTCCTACGAGGGAGGGCCGTGGGCTGCGTAGAGAGAGACACAGTCTTGCCAGATCATAAAGGACTGAGGCTCCGCTGCAAAGAGCAGGCAGGAGGCAACCCCTTTATCTTCGGCATGAGCATTTTCTTGGGATTTCAGGACCACAAAAATCACCCATTTCTGCAACCATTTTGTTCCCCTTCATTGCACAGGCCCACAGTTTTACTCCCACCTTGTCTTACAAATCGGTCGTAGAGATTGTGGACTTGGTAACTCCCAGTAGCTTAACTGCTGTCTTTCTCAATAGAGCTTTCGAGTCGTGTGAAGGTAAGGGTTTGACATGCTGTTGTAAAAGCTTTGTCATAAGTTCAAAAATGTCTTTTTCCTGAGCAGACATCCCTGCCCCATCATTCCCTGCAGCTCACCTCCTTTTCAGAGGGATTTCATTGTCACTGGTCAGCTTCCTCCTTCCTCTCAGGGGCACTTAGTCCTTCAGGGTAGGCATCACTATCCTCACACAGTGGACCAATTGTTGGGCAATAGAAGAGAAGGGGTCCCCATGGTTTGCATCATGAAGCCAATTTTGTTAAACACACTGCTGGTTTATATACCTTTCAAGCATAACAACCACGTCTGTGTTTCTTAGTAACATTGCTTAACTATGGGCTAGTACAGACTTGTACAGGCCCGCACTGTCTTGCATCCAAGCGTATATACATACACTCTGATCTCTTCCTTCTTCAGGGTCTTGCCTCAACATGCCCAGGCTTGTAGTCCTCTAGCACATCTACTTCTGTAATGAGTTCAGCAGTACTTTGACACCTGTTTCCAAACTGTACTCAGGTCACAACAACCCCATGCAGTGCTACAGGCTTGTGGAAAAACATCTGGAAATCTGTCCAACAGAAAAGGACCTCAGGATGCTGGTGGGCAGCACCTGAACCTGAACCATCAGTGTGCCCAGGTGACCAAGAAGGCCAATAGCATCCTGGCCTGTATTAGCAATAATGTGGCCAGCAGGACCAGAGCGGTGATTGTCCCCCTTTACTCATCACTACGGAGGACACATCTTGAATCCTTTGTTTAATTCTGGGGCCCTCTGTGCACAAAGGATATGGAGGGTCTTGGAGCATGCCCAGAGGAAGGCAACCAAGCTGAGAAAGGGTCTGGAGCATAAGACTAGTGAAAAGAAGCTGAGGGAACTTGAGGAGTTTAGTCGGGGAAAAAATGAGGCTCAGGGCTGACCTTATCACTCTCTTCAGCTACATGAAAAGAGAGATTGGCCAGTGCACCCAGGTTACACATAACAACACAAGAGGAATTGGCATCAAGTTGAGCTAGGGGAGGTTTACATTGGATATAAGGAAAATGTTCCTCACAAAAAGGTTTGCCAAGTTCTGGAATGGGCTGTTAGGGAAAGTGGATGAGTCATGATCCCTGGAGGTAGAAGACATGTAGATAAGGTGTTTAGGGATATGCTTTGGTGAGGGATTTGGCAGAGGTAGATCAACAGTAGAATATGATGATCCTAAAGGTCCTTTCCAATCTAATTGTTGCTATGACTTTATGTGTTAAGAAAATTAGATATTATCCAGGAATTCCCATTGGTAAAGGTGAAAAAAACAAAAAGGAAAGGTGCGGGAAGGGAAGGTGCGGGGAGGGGAGGGGGAGGGGAGGGGAGGGGAGGGTGATGGGGAGGGAGCCGGGGGGAGGGGGAGGGGTGCATAGAAAGAACAAGAAAAAGAAATAAAAGAAAAGAAAGAAAAAGTAAAAGAAAAGAAAAGAAAAGAAAAGAAAAGAAAAGAAAGAGAAAAGAAAAGAAAAAAGAAAAGAAAAAGAAAAGAAAAGAAAAGACAAAGAACAAGAAACGAAAAGAAAATGACAAAGAAAAGAAAAGAAAAGAAAGAAAGAAAGAAAAGAAAAGAAAAGAAGAAAAAGAAAAGAAAAAAAAAGAAAAATAAGAGAAAAGAGAAAAGAGGGGGGAAAAAAAGAAAAGAAAAACAGATAGGGTGATAAGTAGCCAATAAACCAGATTAATTTTTATTTACTATGTTGCAGTCTTCAACATCCTCACAGGGGAGGCAGAGGAGTAGGTACCAATCTCTTCAGTCCTGTGACCATTTATGGCACTCAAGGAAAGAGCATGAAGCTGAGTCAGAGAAGGTTTAGGTCAGATAATAGGAAAGGGTTTTTCATTAACACGGTGGCTGGGCATCAGAATGGGATCTCCATTCTGGTCATAACACCAAGCTTGACAGAGCTCAAGAAAGAACTTGAACAATGCTCGTAGGCACATGGAGTGTTTCTTGGAACTGTCCTGTGCAGGCCAGGAGCTGACTTTACAATCCTGTTGAGTCCCCGCCAACTCAGCACATTCTATGATTCTATGCAGTGAGAGGTAAGATCATATGAAAATTTCCAATTAACACATATAAGTATGTTTTTGTTACAGGGATTATATCATCTCTGTTATCCATTTGGTCACATTGAATGTGCTATTGAACCTACTCTGTTACATAATCTGCTGTTACTTTATACACAAACATAGCAAAAGAAGCATCCCATCCCACAACTGTGTTGTTTTTCACTTGAAACTACGTGTATACATTAATTCCCATGAGGAAGAACCTGAAGTCTTCTTCATGGTCATTAATGTCGGAATAGTTAACAAAATCTCTTATCACCATGCCTGACTTTGTTAGAGAGAAACACTCTTTCCTTTGGAAAGAAGCAGTCTTGATTTTACAAATCCTGTGTTCTTTACATTTTTTTCTATTTTCATTTTGTGACTAGTCATCAAATATTTGCATGTTTCCTGCATATGCTTCATTGTAACACAGAATTATGCCATATTCCATCAAAATTGCTTCATTTTTTTCCTTACTCAGTGTGTTATATGATTAAACTGTTGGCCAAATTATTTAGATTCTGGTCGATTTTTAAAACTCTTGTAATTTTCCATGTAATTGCTGTGAAGCGGTACTTGCATCAAATGCATTCATTCTCCCCTCTGTTGAAATCAAAGCTCACAGGGAGGCTTGTGTGTGAAAAAAGTGTATATTGACTTTCTATCTGGTGAACTATTGTTGTACTCACGTGGAATCATATACAAGAATAATTCAGATGAGATCATAGGAAGTTGCTGTCTAGAAATCCAACCACAAGTAGTGGGGCTTTTGCCTCAAAAACCTACTAATAAATTCAGTTCAGATTATACTTGTATGAGGATGATGCATCCCAAGTACTTTCTAGTGAGGGAGAAAATGGTAGTATTACCACAAAACCAAGATCAAATATTTGAAAAACAGTGATGCAATAATCAAGATTCTAAGCCCAGTAGAGCCAGATACTAGTTTTTGATGAACATTTAGTTTAAAACCAGAACATACTGGTTAAATATAGTTTCAACAAAATTTCAAACAAGGAAATTAAGGTACAAAATAGAAGCTCCATGCAACAGAACAGAGGACATTCTCCTGTTCCTTCCAACACAGAAGTTTCATGCCTTCACAGTCTGTATCCACCCAAATATAAAAATCTTCAGAACTACACACACAGGTATGGAGCTTATAAATCTGATTGCCTGACAAACATATCCTGCTCAGCATCAGATTACTGCAAAGAATACAAGAAGTATTATAGTTTCATTCAAAGATCTTGAAAAAGGGTAAAGTAAATGTCACAGTGGAAGGACAATTTAACTTATCTTTCACTGTAGGATATATTTTCTCTTTTTTTGCCCCTGCCCACTGCTGGCACTCAGATCTACATATTATCATTGGTAACAAAAAAAAACAAACCTACTTCATTTTAGCCTTGGCAAGACATTAAAACAGACTGGCTTGAAATAACAAGTATATACCCTTAAACGCTTCCTGAACCTCCTAGACAGAATCACTTTTTGCTGTAATTAAGGCCAAGAATAATAGCTATAACCCTGATTATAGTTGTGTTAGACTCTGGGACAGACTGAAATTAAAAAAGGCACATGGTGAACTATGGTTCAAGCAGTGACTGTGAGGAACATTTTTTTTTAGCCACCTGCATTTCTTTTCCTACATTTTGGCAACATTACTTCCAAATTTGGAGCTTTGGTTGTCCTGGCTTCAGCTTAGTCTGGGCAGCTACCTTTGCTGCAGAAACCCCCCATTCTGAACATCTTCAATTTAGAAGGTGGAAGTAAAATACAAAGTTATCTTTTCCCACTCAGGACACTGCCTACATGGTGACAAAATACTTCCTATACCAAAGCAGTGAGAATGTTCAGTACATTGTTAAGCACCATTTCTTGAGAGCAATGCCATCATCTTTAAAACCCTGGAATGAATGCAGACTTTTTGTGAAGAGAACAAACTGTTGCTTCTTTGTGTCTCCTTTAAAATAGGCAATATTCACTATTTTGATGCACATCACAAAATATCTGAACAAATAAAGTTCACAAAACAGGGTTGTTTTCTTTGAGTACTTTGTAGAGATGGTTTTGAATTGAATTAAATTAAGCCTATCCAATCACAGTGAATATCTCAGGTTATTTCTCTCAGTCCCCACAAACACATATATCACAACCTGGAAGACATTGACCAAAACAGTTTTTCCCAAAGAGTGTTGGGTAAATGGCGCTTCTTCTTATTTGCAATCCATAAAACAAGAATTACGTATTTATAATTTTCAGACACCAATAAAGCTTTTTCTCACCACTTTTTGTCAAAGAGTTCTGCAATGGAACTTGGCCTTGTCTGAAAAGCAGCAGTGACTTTTTTTGTCACTGTATCTTCTTAGACACAAATCAGATTAACCTGCATCTGTCTTCTATCTCTTAGGCAGATCATTAGCCAAATTCTTTTTTCAGAAAGTTTTATAATATCCAGATGGAACCATTCATAAAGTTACTCATTGCACCAGGGACTTCTTCATTAACAGTAATTATGCAAACCAACATGCCACATAAGAGACTGAGACTACCAGGTGGGTAGCCTACAATGCAGGGATGATTCTCCTAATTTCTGGAAACTGATTAACATTCTGCTTCTGGCTTAGAAAGAAAAATAGATTTACAGTTATCTATGCTTCAATTATTATTTCATCTATTTTCATAATCAAATATTCACATTAGGACTACAGCAGCTATTTCTAGGTTCAGATCTCCCTATATTTCTATAAATTATTCCAGCAAACACTATAGCTCAGTTTCTCTTTTTTAATTACTTGTGTTCAAATGCATTATATGACATTTTTCATTGTGTGTAAGAACTAATCAAGCTAGATTCCTGAGACAAACAATCATGCTGACCCTTTCATTGTAATAGGCAGCAACTTGCAAATACCTAGATATGGAAACACAGTCTTCATTAAAATCCAGCACACTTTTGACAGCCCACATCCACACCCCTGCCGTTACACAATTAAACCATTGCTGATGGCTAGGTTCCTTGGTGTTCCAGAACCACATTCATGGGGCAGTGGCACAACATCTCCAGGTCAGCTTCCAAACACATTAGTCAACAGCATGACTTATGGATCTGTGCTGCTTTTGGACCAAGAGCTCAGGCACTACTGTGGGCAGTTCTTCATTCTGTCCCCTGGAAAGCCTAGGCTCTCCCACAAATCTGCATTTACAAAGTATTTGGTCCACCTCTCCATGGAAATTTCCCCTTGGTCAGGAAGGGGTGGAAAGAAACTACTTGTATGGAAAAATTAGAAAATAAATGCATGCATACAGCTTGTAAAAACTAGCTTTACTTAAGTCATCAGGAATCAGTTTAGCAAATGAGCAAAGATTCAAATAGTCTCCTAGAGACCTCAAGTTAGTGGTAGTCTTTATGGAAAACAGAGTTTAATTTTACAAAATATTACCTGACACAGCTACCCCACTTCTCTGCAGAGCAACATGTGGTGCAAAGGCATCTCAGCTTGATCTAAATTAATTTTAGAAAAGTTGTAACTTGTTAAAACTTGTAACTTTTCATTCTCTTTCAAGACACAGCAGTCAGGAAGAGATATGTTAAAAAGGGAGATATGTAGAAAAGATCACAGGCATGTACTCCAGATGTATTTTTGAGTTTCACTTCTACCTAAGGAAAACAGGAGCAAGAGTGACAAGGATGGAAACAGTGGTATCAGTGATAAAAAGTAGTAAGTATCTGTAGGCAGAAGTTGAATAAAAGTTAATAGCAGTTTTTTGCTTCCCTCCGGCAACAATGTTACTACACTGAAGTAATGATTTTGCTACTGACTTACTGAAAACTGAATTTTATTTTTCAGATTGGTTGTTTTAGAAACTGGATCTTGGTTTCAGACCTCAAGCTGCATAATCTGCTCAAGAATATCACATTTGAAGTTACAGTGAACTTATGTTTTCTGAAGTCAACAGAAAATGCAGCCATAAAGATAATTTTTAAGAAAAGCTTTAAGAGGTAGCAAAAACAAATGCAATTATGACAGCTTGTGGGAGAGGAGGAGAGGATTTCAGTGTCTTTGCAGCAGTCGTTGCCATAAATCTTCCACCATGAATGGTTTGGATCAAAAACACACTTCAACCAGGTGCCCTTTGCCTTTTTATACTGTGAAACATTGAAACATTTTGGTAGATGGAACTACTTGCTCAGATAAACAGAATTCTCCTTTTTTTTTTTTTTTTTCTTTTTTTTTTTTTTTTTTCCCTCATAAGACATTAAGAACTTACATCATCTATTTTAAAAGCAAGATTCATTTTAATTCAATGTTCCACTCAAGGTCATCAAGGTCATGGATGTAATGCCGTATTCTTGACAAACCTTGTTTAAAAGCCTCTGTTTCCTTCAATGTGCTCTCATTGAATGTAATCTCATTGTTCAGAAGCCCAGTGCCAACACAACCACAAGAAAAGGCTTTTTCCAATCTGGTATAACACCATAGCACAATTATTTGTGTAAATGTTTACAGATTGTTTACAACAAGCTATTAACACATAATTTCTCATTTCATTACTGCTAGAGAGATTAAATAGATAATCTCAACCAAATGGATAAAAAAACTACTTAATATACACTGAGAAATAACTAAGAAAAATGTGTATTTCAGCAACTGCTGCCTTATCTTTTTCTCTGATTTATCTGCCTCTGTATACACAGCAGCAGATTACAGCTGGGAACTTTTCACCTCTATCAACCCTACATTCCCAAGGCCTTTCAGATAGATAGATGGACTGAAAAATTATTATAAGTTTTTAAGAGAGAAGGATTCCTAATGCATATTTCAAGTCATTCTTGGTATAAATGCATAAATCCAAAGTCAGACCAATGCTTCCAGAAACACTGCCTAAGGTTATAATAGAATTATTAGTAAATTTTATTTAGGCTCTTGTATTACATATCCAAGTTTCAAAGAATTGTGTTTAACTAAAAAATGAAATATGAAGACATTTTTGAAAGCACAATGAAGGTGAAAAACAAACAATGCTGCTATTAGCTTTCTCTGCTATGACAAGGTAGCTAGTCGTTTGCTGAAAGTATCACCAGTGAAACAATCTGCACTGACTGTGTAATTATCATTCTTTATGTCGGTGTGACATTGTGGTGCATCAGATTCATAAAAATGTAGCCTTTTTTCTGTGGCTTTGTACAAAATTTCCCAGAAACAAAATACTGAAAAATTAACCAGCTGGTGATGGATGATGGTCTCTTACTCTCTCAGGAAGCTGAATTTAATATATGTTTCTAAAACAGGTAGTCTCATACACCCATGTTAATTCTCCCCACCACAAAATACCAAAATAAATCACAAAGCAGAACATAACTTCCACCTCTGGGTCTTTCAGTTGGTCTCGTTGTTGATGCTGTTTCAAAGTCCAAGGCCTATAACAAGAAAATTGTGTTCTCTCATGTTTTGATATCATGATATCTCCCCCAGACAGCCTGTCTGATTGTGTTAGTTGAACGCTAGTGTTGTAAAACTGCATCTGGAGACATTCAGCACCATAAAAAGCAGCTCTAAACTGCTTAGAGTCTGCTGTGCAGACCTCATGCCTTAGCAGATCTTTAATGATGGCAAACAGCACACAGCAAGATGAAAATACAAAACCAGAGAAAACAGCAGTACAAATGCCTGTTGAAAAACAGGAGGCAGGGGAAGTGAAAAGAGGGAAGTGAATTCAGCTGGAAAAAAATATCACTGAGAACTTCACTGAGAGGTTTTCAAGTCACATATCACTGCACTGAGTTGCATCAGAAGGTAGCATGGTTTGGTATCTCCATGGGTACGAGTCTTTCCTCATTCTTCACCAAGTAATCCTCCACTGGTCTACAGTATGTTGAACTCTCCCTGTTCACCCTGAAACATTGAACATAAAAAAGGTATCCTTAAATTTCCCTTTTATTTCCTGTATATTTATGTCCTTTTCCATTTCATTTACATGAAAACACCACAGGTTAGTGGTGTGGCTAATTTTCCACTTGCTTTCCCTCAGAACTAGCTACTCTTTCATTGTGTCTGTTCTGTTTAATTAAATCATTTTGTTGTCTTGTCTCTTTTTCTTTTTAAGTAGATCTACTTCAAATATTTGGTAAACAAATTCTACAATTAAACAGTTGGGGTTTTTTCATGTAGATAGAATTCTTATAATATTCATGATGCGTTACCTATTGCTGATGTGTAACACAGCACTGTAATTAAATTATTTTCCAAAATTAACTTTGGTTATGTAGTAGCTGGAATGCAAGATCTAATTTAATATTAGATTAGTGCAACATCTCCTCCAGGGATAGACGTTAGAAAGCTAACAGAACTCCTTCACTGTACTTACAAATGCTGTGAGGATTGGCACACTCCGCTGCCTGCAGCCGGCAGCAGTCAAACCACTTGGTTGCCAGAAATTGAAAAGAAACAAGGAAAAGAGATATCCTCTGGAGCAAGCAGTGTGAAAATGTATTTTTATATACCAAATAAAACAGGGAAAAAAGCCACATCATGGCTTTTTTGCAAAGGCGCAAATCCAGGATTTGTGTTGAGCGCCCAAATATTTTTATAGCCAATGCATTTGAAGCAGTTCTCCCCATTTTCCTCACCCTCATATCCCTCACATTTGGGTCAGATCATAAAATCCAAAAGATGCTGAGTGCATCACAAGAGCAAATCAAGTACCAGTGCCTACCTGGAAGGGAATGAAGACACAGAACCTTGACAGTGCCCAGCTGCTGTGTATGATGGTGACTGGGGTGAATGCAAACCTGCCATTGAACACAGGTGGAGATCCACAGGGGAAGAAACTGCTACGAAACAATGGACATCTTTCACTAGGACAGACAACACCAAAGATTTTAAAAGCCTTGCAAATATGACTCCACAGTAATAAAAGTTGACATTTAATATTCTGAAGGCATATTTGTATCCAGCCAATGAAAATACTAGCAGAATACTAAAGTAATGAGGATTTCCACGAACCACTTTTATACTGAGGTAAAATTGCAAGAAAATGTTTATGACTAAGCAGTTGATATTGCAAACCAAAATGACCTGCCAATTTCCAAGTGCTGCACAGATATTTTAACATTAGAACACAAACACTCATACCAAAAAGAAAAAAAGTTATTTTAAAAAAAGTTAAACTCTAAACTTTATAGATGACAAAATCCAGTTAGGAAGTAATGTCTTATTGAGACAGGTGCTTCCCTTGTGTTTAAAGCATGAATGACAAATATGACTCTCACTGAAGTCTATGAAAAAATTAAGCCCCAGGACAAAAGGGAAGGGGCATGCTGCTTCCCTTTTAAACTTTCATCATTATTTCCCGAAACCCTTCCTGCCCAAGTTTCATTCCCTCAAAATAACAATTTTGTGTTATTAAGTGTGGAAGTCTGTCTCTCTCTAAACTTCTGTTCTGTGTCTTTTCTGTGTTCCACATCACTGCATTATGTCTCATTAAAGGACTCTCACAATATACGATATTAATACAATAGCTTCCGTGCTTTTCTTTCAGGGTAAATTTTAAGATGTCACATGTTCATGCTTCTCTTTACTCTTACGATAATATTTTATCAACACTCATACACTACTGAAATACTCCAGGGTACTAGAGTAATTTTGGCTGCAGTGCTAAAGTAAATTACACAGGAGTCATTGTGTTCTTTGAATAGCAGTTGAATATCCAGGATCTGCATTTGTCATGCTTTTTCAACTAGTTCCAGTTCATTCTCAAGAAAAATAAATAACAATTTTTGAAGTAATTGCACACCTCTTCATGCATCTTCATTAAGTGCCAGTTGATTGTTGCAGGTGGAAGAGTGCATTGTCTCCCTCCAGGAGCACTAGTCATCTCTCCAGGAAACAGATGCATTGTCCTTTATGGAATCATGCATATGAATTCATGTGCATACCTATTTGCACATCGATCTACTGTTGCAATCTGCAGAAATGCTCTCTTTCAGCTGCAGAAAAGCAGAAATCTTACAAAAGGATGTAAATTGCCCTTCCACTAAGTGAAGGTTCAATGTAACCTTCTGACTTGGAGTGTTTCATGTTCTTTGTACGTGGAAAATTTCTTCTGGGAGTTATCAACTGAAGAGCTGAGCAAAATTCCCTCTGGATGCACAAACCAGATACTACTATAGCTCCATTCTGGGGCATGAAACATGTCAGGTAGACCCCACTGGATTATTAGGATTGCTATGACAAAGTAGAGGCAAGTATATGCTTCTAAAATTTAGGTCCAGAAGACACCCATGTAATGTGCTGTGTCAGACGTTTTAGTTAATACAGTTGCTCTCCTGCATTTTGAGGTGTGCCAAAATTTCAAACAATCCCTAGATTATTTACAGATATAGAAATACTTCCATAACGTATAGACATGTTGATCTGATAGTCATCACCACTCTGAGCTATCTATCTAATGTTCAGAGTAGAAATAAAAGTAGAGATGTTGGCATTACGTGGAATACAATGAGGCAGAAATTCATCTTTACCTCCATCTCCAGCTATGGGAAGAAAATAGATCCTTACAGAATGAATAGTCCATTCTTATAAACTGAATGAAAATATAACTCAAAAAACCCAGTTTCACTCTCTGCTTTTTAATAGCTGGCTGCCTAATTTTCTGTTTTGACATCTGAAGAAAATGATGACACACTATATATAGTGAATTAAAAGTAATAAGAAAATCTTTGCTGAAAGACACAACTGCATTGACAATTTGCTGTTCAGGGTGTCATTTAAACAGCAAAACAACGAAAAAAATTCAAGATGCTCAGAAACCATGCAAAGGGGTACTGTATGATAAAACTCCCTCTTTTTTACCCTCTAGGAAGATTTCTGGTCCTACTGTTGAGAAAGACCCAAATAGATTGTGTCCAATGGTTATTGCAAAGTGATGAAATTCCTACAGCTAAAAGCCCAGGAGCTTGCAATTGTTTTGACCCACAAAGCAAAGACAGCATTACTTACAATTTATTTTCTAAGGTACACCATGCTAGGCACAAAGAACTACCCTGTTTATATAATGCTACCACTACCTGTTTAAAAAGGAGTCAGTCTTTAAATACATGAAAAATAAACAACTTCAAGAAACATGTATTACTTCTCTCTGGTGCCTATTACTTTATTTTGTACTACTTCTAACAGAAACAAAATGCTGAAATTGTGGCAAACTGGGACATTTTATTACCTAGAACACCATACCAACACATGCACAGTGGCAAACCTCCATTCCAATTTCTCACATGCAGTTCTTTTCACTCCTTGGTGCTGCTTGTATGTAGGGAATTTATTTTATGCTTCAGCTGGGCAGTCCATTGCTTAAGATGCTTCACATCCTTTGAAATTTCTGAATCCATGACAGTCTAACACCCTCACTAAGATCCATCTCCATTTCTGTAGTTGCAGATAGGGAGTCTGAATTACATACATTACAGAACATACAGGTTTCTTGTGCTTTTTGCTGTAGGTACTCAAGATTTCTTTTAAAACATTATCGTTGTTCTTGTATTTATTAATCAGCTATGCTCCCTCAGATTTACAGAGTTTTGATGCTACAAAACAGTTTTCACTGACCTTAAGGACATTTCAAAAGCTCCTCTTTTTACCTCTTTAAAAGGAGTTATTGGCATCTTCTTCCAGTGTGTTCTAAGTTTCTTGTTTGGGCTTTTCAATTAACACATCCTTTCTTAGTGTCTCACATAGGCATGTGGAAACAGACACATTAATTAAGGGGTTCACAAAGAGTTAGCAGTAAAGTAAGTTGTAGTAGGATATATATGTGTCCAGTATAATTCACTTAATGCAACACTGGCCATGTTGCTTGTGTGTGGAACCTCAAACAGCCAAAGTGTTGTGCCAAAATTTAATGTCCCAAAATTAAGGGAACAGTAATTCTTGAGGGGAGATAAATGTGTGGTAATCTTGTAATATAGAGACACAAGGAAAGAATTGAGCTGAAATTATTCTAGTACCACTTTAAAGATTCTTATCTCTTCTACAGCTTTTTGTAAACAGCACTCATAACACTCAACAGAGCTGTCTTCCAACCTGAGAAAGGGAAGTTCTTTAGCCATATCATCAGCAGCAACCTCTCAATTTTCCCAGATTATGTTCCTACTTAATTTCCTAACTATGGAAAGAGACAAAAGTATGTAAACTCAGAGCAGCACATGAAAACAAAGACCTATTTTAATTTCTTGAAACCACACCAAAAAAATAATTTACATAATCAGAAGTGAGAAATTTCTAATGTGCACACATCCCTTAAGAGTATGTTGCTTTGCTAATGATTGTTGAAGATCCTTGGAGTGGTTCACACTGACAGAAAACACAGTTAGGAGAAGACCACAGGTACTTACAGTTGGCTGCTCAACAGGACTGGTTCTTCCCTGTACTCCTCCAGTCTCAGGAGTCATTTCTTCACAGCAGCTTTCAGTGATCTTCAAACACGGTGCTTACCAACACCAAAAGTTCTTCCAAAAAAACTTAAAGTTCAAGGATTTCCAGGGCCAGATTTAATGTTTTTAGTAGTACATAGTAGACTTAGCACAGATTTCTTACATTAACTTCACCTGTCTCTCTCTGTACTATGAAAGCCCAGGAAATCCTATAGCAAGATATACACAGCTCCATATCCACAGCAAGTTGTCCACCTACAACTTGAAAAGTCACCTCCATTTCTTTCTTTTGAACCTGCCTCCTACTGACTTCACGTGATGCCTGCCATAATGTGAAAGTGATGGGCCAAGAGCCCATGTGGAGGCAAACATGCCACTGGGAAGTAGTTCTGTGAGTATCTTTTTTTATTTTCTGAGTATTTTATCCACAATTTTTATTCCTGGTCATTACCACAGATTCAAGCACAGTAGAAAAGGCTTTCATAAAAGCAGTTTGACTTAATGCTAAGAAACCAGGAGATAAATTGATAGGTGTATAAAGTCCTTCATAAAATAATATCAGAAGGGCATTCTTCTTAGAATTGCCAAAGGTCATTTTCCAAAATAACAACTTTACGGCTAAATTACATCCCTATAACATAAGATGCCACAAATACCACTCACCCCTCAGCCAAGCTGAGACCAAAGCTTAGCTGGGGATTAGGCTGCAATGTGTCTTGAGTTTCCTTCTGTATTATACATTAATTTGTATTAGTTTATGCAGTTGCCCAAAAAGAAACAAAAATGTTTAGTTTATAAATACATTTGTGCATCAGGTTCCTGACTGTGTAGTCACAGGGTAAAGTACAGTCTCGAGTAGATTAAAGTTATACAAGACAACAAACCTAAACTGGGTACTCTTGTTCTCCCAATACTTTAAGGTTGTCCTTTCAGCCCAGAAAATGTAGGCATTGATCACTTAAAATGTTAATCATTTTACTGTAGCATAATTGTGCCTCACAATTAAACCACTAACATTCTGAGCCAGTTTGGATTGAAGTAGAATTAGCTAGTTAGCTACTTACTAGTTGCTAGTATGGGGCTGATTTGAATTTGTGCTTAACCCAGGGTTGATAATATAGTGATGTTTTAATTAATGCTAAGCATGGCTTACAAAGAGCCAAGGCCTATAGCAGCATCCTCTCACGCCTGGCAGGTGTGCAGGCTAGCTCAGTTCTGCACTGCCACAGCGAGGATCGGTCGGGGTTACAGGCAGGGCGAGTAACCTCCTGCCGGTGAGTTCTTGGTTCCCCACACCAGCGAGTGGACCTGATGGAGTTGCGACTGCGTCGATGGAAAAAGAGTCGTCTCTCTTTAGGCAGGGTAGAAGGTAGTTTATTAAGGGGAGTCCAGCAAGGAGCTCCGTCTCAGCCTACTGCTGCCCAGAGAGAGCAGAGATCAAAGCTTGACAGCCACTTATAAACGGGGGAGGGCTGACAACGAGCCTGTTCAAAGATGTTAGGCAATGGGGCCATTGCAGCAGGGGCAGCGAGAGCATCAGCCCTTCTGTTTCCCTCAGCAATGTAACCTGGCAAATCAGTATGCAATCTTGTATGCATCACAAAGAATGGCTGCTCCCTATGGGAGACAAGCTTGACAAGCTTAGAAAGCAGCTCAAACAGTGCAGTGTTAGACACTTCCTGCAGTATTGCCTGATCTGCCCTCGATACCACCCCCGCTACATAAGCGGAGTCCATTACTAAATTGAAGGGTTCGGGGAACCTTTCGAAAGCCCTGACAACAGCGGCTAACTCAGCAACTTGAGGTGATCCCTCCACCTCGGCAACATCTGCCTCCCACTGCTGAGTCTGAGGGTCCTTCCAAGTCATGACCGACTTGTGGGACCTTCCGGATGCATCAGTGAAAATTGTCAACGCCTCTAAAGGCTTCCTGCTCTGAACACTTTTCAAACTTAATGTGAATTTGGCATCCTGATTGAAAATTTTGTGGGCTGGCCGATGAATAGAAATTTTTCTGGTAAAGGAATCCAGAGCAAACTTCAGTGCTTCGTTCTCCTGAAGCAGGTGTTCTAACATCGCCTTTGTAATCTGGCTCGATCTTAATCTAATCAGAATGTGAATGCATTCAAAATCACATCCGGCCAATTCCCTGATCCAGACTCTAGCCTTCCGGATCAGTTCAGCCACCAGTTCTTGTGGACGTGTCATCCTTTTGGACCTGTCATGACTGAGGAAGACCCATTCTATGATTAAGAGCAGGTCTTCTCTGCCCTGGTCCTTTTTGGTGTTATTTTTCCATTGGAAAATGACCTCATGGAGGTGTGGCAAATTCCCCATAATTATAAATTTGACCTTCCCTGTTTTTCATACTGCTAAGCTGGCAAGGGTGCTGGGGGTGCATGGAAAGCTGGGAGGAGACACAGCCAGGACAGGTGACCTAAACAGGCCAAAGGAATATTCCAGATCATCGGATAAATATTCAGTATTTAAAGTAGGGGGAAGAGGGAGAACACTTGGAGTGGTGGGGCTGGTCCTCCCAAATAACTGTTATACATGATGGAGCCCTGCTTTTTGGGGGATGGCTGAACACCTGCCTGCACATGGAAAGTGGTGAGAGATTTCCTTGCTTTGTTTGGCTGTGGGCATGGGTTTTGCTTTTCTTATTAAACTGTATCTCAACCCACCAGTTTCCTATCTTTTACTCTTCCAGTTCTGCTGGTGCAGAAGTGAGTGAGTACAAGTGTGGTACTTGGCTGCTGGCTGAGACTAAACCATGACATGTATAACAGAAAAGGTGACCTTACTGAAACTCCAAAGCAAAAGGCAACAAAAAATACATAATTATTAGGACATTAACCAAGGTAATACTGGCTTTTTACCTTTAAAGACTGCTGGAGACCATTTGCTTTCTTTCTAGATTTAATGATGCATGTCTGGACTTTGGATAGTGCTGCTGTGAGGATCTGCACATCCAATTGAATTAAATTATACCCAAATTTTAAATAGCCTGTTAGAATGCCATGTTTTTCTGCTGGTACTTTTGTTTGTTTAAATGCATGTGCATTGTGTGAATTTATACATACATAACATTTTCCAATTCTTCTACCATATTACAGAACAGATGAAAAACTAAATGAAAAAACACTAGGCTTCAAACACATTCCTATCTGAGTCTCTCAGGATACCTATGTACTTTTGCTGAGTGTTCTGTGTTAAGAGCTCCAGAAACTATATTAGTTGTATAGATGTAGTATGTATTTAAATCTTATTTGCAAGAAGGAAACAAAGATGTAAGTTTAAAAAATTGTTAGATAGAAAAATGCTATCCTTGTTTGAATGCCGCGTCAACTGAAAACAAACAACAGTGTCATGTTGAAACACCAATGATTACAAATTATCACTCTACTTTTCCAGTTTTATCTGATACTCTTTTAGGAAAAACGAACTAATAAAATATTATGAGTAATTCTGTATTTATTTATTTTTTTAATATTAATTACATATATGGGTGATGTAGCAGTTTTAAATCTCCCTGGGGAGAAACAAAAAACAGTCTTTTTTTCAAGTAACAAAGATATGAAGTCAAAATGGTGATAGATAAGTGCAGCCCGTTATTCCAAAAGCTTTAATTTTTGTAGGTATGGTAAGTAACATCCATGTAAAAATCTTTCATTGAAATTAAAAAGTAGCTGAGACAACTTCCTTTTGACTCAACACACACATGCATATTACTATGACAAAATCTGAAATACAGTTAAAATAAAAAAACCCATAGATGTCCCCTCAGAGACAATATTTCATACTTATTGTCCAGATTCCACCAATTCAATTAGATTATTTGAAGTGATAGCTCATAAATTGTTAATATATTGCTCTGAAAGTGAAGAAAAATACTTATCTCATTTTTCCAGCCTGCTGGCTCAGTTTCTGCACTTTACAATAATTTGTTACAAAAATTTCATTTTTCCATTACTTTTTATTGTTACTTTAGAAATAAAATCCTATTAACAGAGGATTTATGATGACAAGATAACTATAGTGTGGATAACTACAGGAGCGGAGAGAGTGTGAGTTTAATGACACACAAATAAAGTTTAATGAAATATTATGAAATGGAAATAACAGAGTCTGAATAAATCTCACTGGTTACTATGTATTATAACTGTAGGAAAAGAAAATTCATAAAAGAAAAAGGCTGTAAATATAATGAAAATCAGTATACTAAGCAAACAGCAGAACTATCTGATATGGTAGTACTATTCAGACTTTAATTCTTAAAGATTTCCTCAAAAAATTTTTGAACCTTGTAGTTCTATCCCTGGCTCTGTTTCTTTCTCTCAGTCTGCAGAAGGGCACCTGCAAATCAAAAGGAAATGAACCAGTAAAATATCAATACACCTAAATACTACAGATTACTTATTCAAGCCTATTCAGAATGGAAAGTATCAAGGAGATGGGATATTGCAATGAACCATGCAATAAAGGAATGTGTATCGAATACTCCATTCAAAAAGTTGATTTACTTTAAGCCATCACTAAAATTTTCCAGTGAAAAAAATCCCACACATTTTTAAAGCCATGAACACGAAAGAGCATTGGAAGAAGTGAATTATCAGCACATCTAACATAAATCACAATGTATATAGTTATTTACATCTTCAGGAGGAGAGGACATGAAACCCAAACACTGGGAAAGTTAAAGGTAAGTTAAAGGCCAGCATAAAACGTTGGTGAAGAATTTCTATTTAATTAAAGACTAGTTAGTAACCTTCACTTTCTTTCTTTTTTTATATACAGTCCTGCAAAGGAATATTTCCAGCAAAGCTGTGCTGTTCTTTAACCTGCCTATCCTATTTCTCTTTCTATGAAAGTCTCTGCAAGATAAATTGTTCCAAGTCATCCAAACACAGGGATGCAAGAAGTACAAGTCTATTGACAAATTTTACTCTATCTGGGGTTTGGAGGGAGCTGTAGCTGTTTTGCATATATTAATATCTCTGCCCTACCATTGGAGTCTCATTTGTTTCATTGTGTTGCTGCAAATAATTTTCTACCCTGCCGAGAAATTACCTCTAAGATGCCTCTCCTGCCCATATTAAAACTCAGACATTGCATAAGGATTAAATCAGATCCAGTGTTTGATTCATAGAAAACTGCGTACAAACTCTGCTAATTATAAATTCCTAGGTTACTGGAATTATTTGCAAATTCTTCAGCTAGGTAATTTATAGAGAAGAGACAATTCACATAATAATTACTTCCATTATTCATTAGAAGATTTTAGCAGTACTGTTTTAAATGTACTGTGTAACCATGTTACATATACATCTCACTTTGGAGGCAGCAAATTAAGCTTACTTTGAATTTGAAAATAATTTCTATTGATAAAAACCAGGTAATCATACTTCAATTCATTGAGAAAACTTGAGACAAAGAACATTATCAGGTGTAATTATAGATCAGTGTGCCCATTTTTGTAGAAACTATTTGTTGCATTGAATTCCCCATTCCTTAGGGAAATTATAAGCTTACTTATTTATCAATAAAACTTCAAAACTGATGTACTAGTTCTCTTTGACAAAGAAGAAATATCGTCCTTCCTTTAGAAGTGTGCCAGTGCAGTGAAATATTACTGCTGATCAATATTAATTAATAAGATAGACCCAGTTTTGAGCATGCCGTTCTAGTAGTAATATAATCACATCTTTTAATAGAAGATAGTTTTAAAATATTTATGCCATTTAGAAAAAATATTTCTGAAGATAAAAAGATTCATAAGTTTTGGAAGAATGACACTTAGGTTTCTCCTAGGTCTTTTGCAGCTACCCTTATTATTTTTGAAACATAATGAAAGTTTCATGAGAGTCTTACATCATGAAAACTGTGGCTTCCTGTTGCCCCTCCACTTTCTCTAATGCTTTCTAATTTTCTCATCTAAAAAGGCCTCCAGTCTAAAGCCCTGATATAGCCTCTGTAATTTTAAAAATTATTTCTTATTTATTTAACTTTTGGGTTGCAGTCCAAAAGGAGTCCTACAACAGAAACAAACTGCACTGGGACAAAACCAGAACCTTTTTTTGTTTTTAGTTTTGTCTTAAACTCACACAAAAGGAGAAAAACTTACATCAATCAAGTAAATTCAATACACTGGAAATATGTGAACATATGGGAAGATTTTTGAAACAGTCGATAGTCAAGTCCATAAGGGTGATGCTATTGGTAACATGCATTTCACTGTCCTGGAAGTTTTGGACAAGACTATGCATTGAAAGGCATTCTGGAAAGAGAACAATTAATATCTAGAAAAATAAAGGAAGAAGTATTGAGAACTACCAAGGAAAGAAAACAAAGCGTGAAAAAGATACTTCTCTTTCTACTACATGGAATCAGAGTATGAAACTACATCACCAGATAGAATGGGTGCCAATGGGTGTCCAAAAATGCAAGCAGAAGAGTTTGTAGAAGAAAATCCCTTCCAGAATTCCAAATCACAAAGGTATCCCCCAATTTTGAAAGCAATTTGCTAAAATTTACTTTGTTATATATTAAGTGTAAGATTTAGAAGGGAAGTTAATTCTATCAAATCTTTTCTATCTTTTCTATCTTTCCACCTCCTCTTCTTCTATTAAGAATACTTTGCATATCCTTCCCTTTTGAAGTTACTCACATTTTTAAATTTTTCCCTACCATATTTTTGCATTATGTCAGGGTTTAGGAATGGTATTCCCCAGTTTAGCAATTCCACTTAAAAAAACCTACAAGCCACTCCCCACCCCACTCCAGCAGGAGACATGAGAGGCAGATACTACACATTGAGATAAAAACAATTTACTGGAAACAGCAATAAAATAAGAAAACAAGCAATAATACCAACAATGTTGGTAATAACTGTGTACAAATAGAGGGTGATTTACATGCAAAATGCTTGTGAAGCCCAGGAAAATGAAAAACTATGGCAGGCAGACCCTCTAGGCTGCCCTGGTTTTTTGTGTTGTTGTTTTGGTTTTTTTTTTTTCCAGACCACAAGCCACACCCGCCTTCCCCTCAGAAATGGGTATCCCTTACTCTTGCCACTGGTGGTGACCTAAACGGTATCGAATAAACAACCTTGACACATTTACATAGCTCCAGAATCCACTTTCTCATGGCTTCTGTGAAAAAAGTATTTCTGTCCTAGCCAAAACCAGGACAATTGCCTATGTTCTTATACTGAAAATACTTTTATTTTTCTGTTTCAGAGTTTATGGGAGCAGTTGGAAATGTTTTCTGGTCCATAATTTTGCTTGGTATAATGTTTTAGTTGCCAGTTAAGTGCTTTTTATTTTTCTTCCACTGTACCTGATGTTTTTCCTCACTAAATAAGTGAGAAAATACCTGTCTCTACAATCCATTGAGAAGCCACTGTTCATCAAGAGATATTTTTTGTAAGTTTCTTCCCCACCCAACATTAATTATGGCACCAGCCTTTTTATGAAAGCTTTGCCTAATTTTCTGCTATTTCCGAGTCTCAACTGTCCACTGAAAGGTCTACCCCTGGAGAGCAGGAATGTTAAGCATAGGAGTTCACAGAGAAGACTCATTTCAAACAGCTTTTAATTCACTCAGACCCTTGAGCATCTGCCAGTGTGTGCAGTGAGTTAATCCTCTTTGGCAGGCAGCTGGGCTATGAAGCAATCCTTTTTTGCCATGGAGGGCTGCTCATTTTGTGGTACTGTAAAGGTTTCCCCTTAAGCTGGAGGACCTATCATCATGCAAAAATAAAATTTAATGAAATAGAGTGCAAATTCTTCCACTGTTATAAAATGTTTCTGCATTTCTGCATATCTTTTATGCAAAAATTTATGGAGTCTATGTGAATGGTCATCCCCGCTCCTGTTGGTATTTGATTACCTGACACATAAGAAACGGAGAACTAGGAGAAGTATTTCCTGTTTTGGAACCAGCAGATTCCAGCCCTCAGCTGAAATCAATGATTCTTGTAGTGCCTTTACAGAGCTGGTTTAGGGTATGAAGGAGATGGATAGGGGAACTGGGTCTTCTTTTGACATACACAAATACAGTGCCCAGGTGTAAATGATTATTAACACTGAAGATAAAAAGGAAGGAGAAGCTTATTTTCAGAGGCAGGCTTGAATACAGTTTTTACTTAGTTGAAGTGGGGTTTTTTTTACTGTGAATACAAAGAAAAAAGGATAAAAAGGAAAATATTAATTATGAAAGAGTGACATAGTTAATTACAAGTCTGCATTTGTAGATCCTAACTTCAATTTGTACCTGTTTAAAAAAAAAAAAAAAAAGTGCCCATGTTTTATTTGGCTTTTTCTATTGTAATTAAAAGTTAATCTTACCACACTCAAAAGTTCTATTGTGATGATGAAAGTATCTTGAATGGAAAGAACCTTTACTCAAATTTGAATTAACCTATTCACAACTTTTCAAAACCTGCTGAAAGAAGAGAGGAGTGTACAGGGTGGTTTGTATAGCTTTGTGTAACTTGTAGCATTTTTTTCTGTCGCACTTTTCCAGAATATCTTATTTTCCTATTAAAAAATACTTGGGAGGAGAACTACCAATTCACTGATGGTCATGGGTTTTATGCAGCTTATGCATACGATGTTCATATTAGTCTGCATTCTATGACACACAGTTCAGCCTCCTCAGAACTCTCATGTTTTAGTCACCTGGTTTTGGCACCGATATGAGTGAAAAATAATTAATATTCTAATTCCTTTGCATGCAATAGAAGCTATATGTGCTGCATGGGACAAATGGGTAAACATAAGAATACTTCCTTTACCAGTTTATAATAAGAAAATGAAAAGGCTTTGCAGAACTACCTTCCTGCTTCCTGAGAGCTGATAAGTTCTCTAACATCAGTGTCTTTGTGGCTAGTCAAACATTTCCCTTGGACTCACACAATCAAACTGTTATCAAGAAAATTTAGAAAGAGGCTTGAAACATTTCTAGAGTCATAAATCAGATACTGTTCATTTATCACAATCCCTGCAAGTAAGAATTCCAGATTTCAGCTGGTATTCGAGTTGTCCTGTTTAAAATTATGTCATTACCCACATTTTCAGAAAGACATTGCAATCATTATATTCTTTCTGCATGCCAAAATGCTGTCAATTTCAGCTTTCTGAGGCATCCTTTGGCCTTCAAGACAAAATTTTCCTTTATTTCTTCATCTTGCTAATGTTCTGCTCCAAATTTCAGATACGAGCTTTGTACTCTCCTTGCAAAAGGTCAAGCCAGAACAGCTCAAACAAGCAAATCTTCTGCTTTACAGAACTTCAGAACCAAACACTAATTAATATTTTGCAGAAGAGGCTTTATTTTTTTATTTCTTTTTTAGTATTATATGTCTTTCTTAAACCACTTATGACCCTCATCTTTCTAAGAAATCTATAGAAGCACTCTCCATTGAAGAGCAAGCCAGTCAACAAATGCAAAGTAAATATATGAGTTTGCCCACTGACAAACATATCATATGCCTGATGATCCACTGACTGTGGACCACTCAAACAGAAGCATAAATGTGCTTCTGTTATATATGTACTGTAAGTATACTATTTAAGTATATTCAAGTATAATAACCATCATTTAAACTGCTGATTAAGTGTAATGACAATAAATTGTCTTTTCAGTTCTGTGCCTACTTTCTATTGCATTAAAGAGATGTTTGGCAAGAAAACACACTTCAAAATAAGGTTTTTTTAAAAATCCATACTGAAAGGCTGGGAATTTTTAAATATAGAAAACATATAGTCCAGAATTTGAAGACTATGTGCTTCTTTGAAACTGTTATAATTCAATACCTACTGCCTTTGCAGTTCTAGAAATGTCCAAGAGAAATGTACTGTAACTCAGACACAGGATTTACTGAAATAAGCCCAAGATCAATATGTCTAGTAGGAAGGAATGATTCGTTCAGATTAAGATTCAGCATTTTTGCAAATAATTTTCTGTAGTCCCTGCTTCAAAAGCACTGCTAAACATTTCAGCAGGAAAAATTTCATCCCCATAGCATTCCACAGGGTTTTGATTTTGACACAACCATTCTCAAGCTCATTGACTGTGTGAGACATAATTTTTCCTTAAGGTATATTTTAATATGTTATCATATATTTATATGTGTTATAAACATGTGTATATACATATGTATATATGTGTGTCTGTGTAGCAAAATATGTATGTGTGTGTGTGTATATATATGTGTGTGTGTATCTATATATAATATATTAGCATATATTTAAAATTTGGGGTGTTTTAGTTATATGTCAACCACCACAATTTATAGCACCCAAAGAGAAGACTGTGTTAAACATTTGGAGATATCCTGTTCCAAAAGGTGTTCTACTTACAAGTGTTCTGGTAAGAAATCACACTTCCCAAAAGTAAGCCTTTAATGCTTCACTCTCAAGTGATTCAAAGATCAGAAATTACATACAGCTGCCTCCATTCAAGTTTTCTCTATAGCTGCTACAGAGCCAATACATCTTATTATTTGTGCTGCTGCAGCCTCTGGATAACCCAGAAATTTCATTAACAAGTTGTGAATCTTTAGGAACTTGAGGACATAGCTTGATTCAGCAGGAGATTAAAAAATATCTATCTCTGCAGTGACCGAGCATACAGAGATGTAGAGAGGTAACTTGGGTTTTTCCTATTTTGACACTGGATTTACAATTTGGTACTGAGAGTGGCCACTGACTGTAATCAGCCATCATAAACCCCAGGAGAGGACAGCGCATACATTAAGCCTTACAGGTCTGATAGCTGCTCTGTAGGTCACTGGTTTTCTGACCTGCTGGTGCTAAGGCTCAGCTCAGAGAGTTTTGACACTGCCATGGCCATGCCTCTGGAAACGATATATTCCACATGGCACATGCAGATCCAGACTATGTCACCCTTCATGTGCCTCCGATGGTGTTTTGGGCCTCTGTGGGGTCCATGACAGCTCACAGCCTCTTCTTAGTGTGTCACATTACTCCTGCTCTCCTACTTCATTGTTTTGCTCCCCAACAGCTCACTCCCATCACAATTGCCCCAGTGCAATAACCCTGTTATCCCAGCCACAAGGAAGAGATTCCACCCATCCCGCTCTCAGCTCAGGCTTCCCTCTTTCACTTTGTCTCATGCGTCTGCCCATGAAGAAACAAACTATGGTCATTAATCAGAAAACATGCAGGAGATCGCTGGTTCATACAGCACATAACATGTAAAATTTTAGCTAACATAAAAACATTTCCAGCTGTTTTTTGGTTTCGGGGTTTTTTTTTAATAAAACACTTGCAGTTTTCCAGCAACATTTTCATCCTTTTTTTTTACAAATAATTTGATTTGTTAAAAAAAAAAAAACCACATATAATTTGATTGCATATTTATGAAAATATGTAACTAAGTGTAAATAAGTCTCTATTGTACCAGAAATAAGGAAAACACATCCCTATGATGAGTCAAATTAGTCAAGAAACAGGGTTTAAGTGAAACAACACCTCAAAACTAAACAGAGATTTAAAATAAAGAAAATAAAAAGTCATGGAATAATCACAAAACCATACAGAAAAGGGCAAACGTCAAGTTTAGAGGCAAAACAGAAAAATGCAATTGCACAAACTATCTGAACAAAACTTTAAAAAAATTAAAATATCCTTTTTAAAAGACTTAGAAATTAAAGTGTTAAATTGTGTCCCTGTGCGCCAAAAGATAAGTCAATGGGGTAAACATCCAGCCTGGAAGGGCAAGGAGGTTTTGGAGGAACTTAGGAATAAAAAGAGGATGTATCAGCTTTGGAGGGGGGGTCAGGTCTCTCAGGAAGTATTTAAGGGAGCTGCTAAAGCATGTAGGAAAAAAATCAGGGAGGCCAAAGCTCAGCTTGAACTTAGAATGGCAACTTCTGTAAAGAATAATAAAAAATGTTTTTACAATTATATTAATGCTAAAAGGAAGGGTAAAACCAGCCTTTGTTCTTTACTGGACAAGGGAGGGAACTTAATATCTGCAGATGAGGAGAAGCCAGAAGTGCTTAATGCCTACTTTGCCTCAGTTTTTAGTGAGGAGACGACTTGCCCTCAAGACAATTGCCCTCCTGAGCTGGTAGATGGTGTCAGGGAGCAGAATGGTCCCCTCATTATCCAAGAGGCGGCAGCCAGAGAACTGCTGAAATGCCTGGATATCCATAAATCTGTAGGACCAGACGGGATCCATCCAGGGTGATGAGAGAACTGGCAGATGAGCTTGCTAAGCCACTCTCATCATCTACCATCAGTCCTGGCTCACTGGTGAGGTTCCGGATGACTGGAAGCTGGCCAATGTGACACTTTCACAAAAAGGGTGCAAAAGAGGATCCTGGTAATTATAGACCAGTCAGTCTGACCTCAGTACCTGGCAAAATAATGGAACAGTTTATATTAAGCGCCATCACACAGAATTTACAGGATGGCCAGGGTATCAGACCCAGCCAGCATGGGTTTAGGAGGGGTAGGTCATGTTTGACCAACCTGATCACCTTTTATGACCAGGTGACCCGCCTGGTGGATGCAGGAAGGCTGTGGGTGTTGTCTGTTTGGACTTCAGCAAAGCCTTCAGCACTGTCTCCCACAGCACACTCCAGGATGAGCTGTCAGCCCGTGGCTTGTACAAGAGCACTCTTCCCTGGGTCAGGAACTGCCTGGATGGCCGGGCCCAGAGAGTGGTGGTGAATGGTTCTGCATCCAGCTGGCAGCCAGGCACCAGTGGTGTCCCTCAGGGGTCTGTGCTGGGGCCAGTTCTGTTCAATATTTTTATTGATGACATGGATGAAGGCATGGAGTCTTTCATTAGTAAATTTGCAGATGACTCTAAGCTGGGAGCGTGTGTCGACCTGTTGGAAGGATGAAAGGCTTTGCAGAAAGACCTGGAACGGTTGGATGGATGGGCAGAGTCCAATAGGACGAGGTTTAATAAATCCAAGTGCCAAGTCCTGCACTTTGGCCACAATAACCCCCTGCAGCGTTACAGGCTGGGGATGGTGTGGCTGGACAGTGCCCAGGAGGAAAGGGACCTGGGGGCACTGGTGACAGCAGCTGAACATGAGCCAGCAGTGTGCCCAGGTGGCCAAGAGGGCCAATGGCATCCTGGCCTGGATCAGGAATGGTGTGGCCAGCAGGAGCAGGGAGGTCATTCTTCCCCTGTACTCTGCACTGGTGAGGCCACACCTCGAGTGCTGTGTCCAGTTCTGGGCCCCTCAGTTTAGGAAGGACATTGAGATGCTTGAGGGTGTCCAGAGGAGGGCAACGAGGCTGGTGAGGGGCTTGGAGCACAAACCCTGTGAGGAACGACTAAGAGAGCTGGGGTTGTTTAGCCTGAAAAAAAGGAGACTCAGAGGGGACCTTATCACACTCTACAACTTCCTGAAGGGTGGCTGTGGTCAGCTGGGGGTTGGTCTCTTTCTTCAGGCAACAACTGACAGAACAAGAGGACACAGTCTCAAGCTGCAACAAGGGAGATATAGGCTGGATATTAGGAAAAAGTTTTTCACTGAAAGAGTGATAAAGTACTGGAATGGCTTGCCTGGGGAGGTGGTGGAGTCACCATCCCTAGAAGTGTTTAAAAAAAGACTGGATGTGGCACTTGGTGTCATGGTCCAGTTGAGGTATTAGAGATGGGTTGGACTCAATGGTCGTGAAGGTCTCTCCCAACCTAAAAATTCTGTGATTCTGTGATTTGAAAGACTTAGAAATTAAGGTATTAAATCATCCCTTACCTTATGAAATTTCATCCTCAAGAACACAATTATTCAGGCACCAGGAAAACAGTATAGCTGCAGGCTCTACCTATACCTAAACAAATGTCTCAAAACAAAGCAGTAACAGAGCAGTTATTCTCTGAAAGCTTTCTGAAGAGACTGGATGGCTTAATACATTCTTGTAAGTATAGTTTTTCAAAAGGAGAGGCTTAATTTATATTCCTAACAAAAAGACTTAAGAACTGATGGGAGCATTCTTGCAGGCTTTGGTGAGTTTGGAATCAGCCTTCACAAAGGAAAGGTGCTTGAAGATCAGTTGCATCCAGTAGAGTATGCAAAGTTCAGTGTTTTGTACATAACTGTTTTCACACAGAGGGGACTATGGCATGCAAGTGTAGGTCACAGTACTTGGTTTGGTTAACTCTATAAATCTTTAATCCTCATCTGTGTTCAAAGCCCAGCTGCAATATCTAAAGGAGCACCAATAGATCCTGTTGTAAAAAGTGTGAATTCTTTATTCTCTTCAAAGTAAAACTGCTCTCCAAACCTTAACATGAATGAAGCGTATATGTCTGTATCACTGGACCAAGAGTATATTATCAAGTTATGTGATATTTTAAACAGTGACTTTATCACATTACACTGATAAATGCAGTGTGCAAAACTATCTCAATAGTGTTGTTATTAGAGGCAACATTATTTGCGTTATTTTGATCACTTAGGTGTAATTCATATAGAGGTAGCCTTTAGATAAGTGCAACTTAGAATCAGATCATAGAATGGATCAGAATGGATTGCAAAGATTTTTTTTTTCCTGTTTCTAATTATTGGACACCTGTACCTCCATTTCATGCACTCCAACTGACCAGTGCACTGACCAGTCTTACTTCAATATCACTGAAAATTATAGAGGAAATTCTAAATAAATCACAAATATTTAGAATGAATGGCTGTAGTGGTGTGAGAGTGGTTTTATTAAGTTATTAAGTTATTTTTGTAAGATTTTTGAGTTATTCTTGTAATGGTTTATTCCACTGTACCCCCTGTGTTTTGTAATAGTTTTCCCCCTTATAAGTTGGTTGTTTAACCGACGTTTTCTGTCAGTCATTCCTTCCCTGCACCTGTCCCTGTCAGTTCCCCTCCTCTCCTCGTGGTCGCCCTGTCTGTCACTTCAAGACCCTTCCCTGGATCTGGAAAGATCCAGGAGAGGTGTTGAGTGGTAGGCTGGTGCCCGGGGAATCCCCTCCTACCCTCCTGTGATTTGTTAATGGTTCAGAAGTTGACACCCCTGTTAACACTCCCGTGTTCCCTGGTTGGCTGACCCGTTGTTGGCCCTCCCCCGTTTATAAGTGGCTGTCAGGCTTTGATCTCTGCGCTCTCTGGGCACCAGTGGTCTGAGGCGGAGCTCTTTGCCGGACTCCCCTTAATAAACTACCTTCTACCCTGCCTAAAGAGAGACGACTCTTTTTCCATTGCCGCAGTCGCAACTCCATCAGGTCCACTCGCTGGTGTGGGGAACCAAGAACTCACCGGCAGGAGGTTACTCGCCCTGCCTGTAACCCCGACCGATCCTCGTAGTAGCAGTGCAGAACTGAGCTAGCCTGCACGCCCGCCAGGCATGAGAGGACACTGCTATAAATGGCTTAATGAATGGTTTTAATGTATTAATTATGCTGATATCCTAGAATAAGAGTATTATCTTAATTTTTCCTCAGAAAAATATTTCAGATTCAGCACAAAGATAAAAAATAAGGTAATCTTATGAATAAGCACTGTATCTTGAGTAGATAATGCAGAAGCTAAGAACATTCAGAAGAGTTGGCAGATTATAAAGGGTACTATGTCACAAAGGTCTTTCTTAAAGAAGTAAAAAAAGACAAAAAATTACAAGATACAGCTATGACCAAATTTTAGAAAACATCTATGAAAATCAAAACATAACACACAAAAATAGCAGGAAAAGACAAAAGAATAGTACAGAAATATATGAATAGAAGCCATAAGAATGGAAGTACAAGTTAAAACTGGCCAAAGACAGTCAGCATGTGAACAAAAACACTGTACTGCATTTACAGAATCAGAAAAGAGTAAATGGAAAGCATAGGCTCATTGATTGTAGAGCAAGAGAGAAAATAAGCATTGAAAGAGAAAATTATGAAGTATTAAAATGCCTTATTACTATCGTTTTGAAAACAGAACTAATTACACAATTGATTTTAATGCAGAGATAGGAGCATGGAAAAGGAGTGTTGAGCAGAGTCCAACTCAGTTAAAAAAACAAGTAAATTAATTATATTACTATGAGAGTACTCAAATTTATTGAGAATAGTGGGGTTAACTGAGAACAAGTTCATAAAAATAGATGGAAAAGAGGCACCTGTTAATCATTAGGGACTGGTTTCCTGTTGGTTGAGCCTGTGAATAAGGTCAAACTGTTAATTCCATCAGGGAGAACTGAGAAACTGGAGATAATTTCATGATCAATTAATCTCTTTAAGCATGGTTATCAATAGTTTTCTACCACTTTGGAAGGACACACCAAGTGGCTTTCTTTGACATAATCAATCTTTTTGCTTATGATTTGAGTGATACAACACTTTAAACACTGATATTAGGTAGCTTTATATGTTTCAGAACTAATGCACAAAACAGTCACAAAAGTCCTCATATGTCAAACAGAAAGTCAAATGGGGAAAAAAAATTCAAAATAAGTAGATACGAAAATGAAAACTCTTGACAATGATAATTCTGTGAAAGAAACCCTTTCCTTTTATACTAGCCAGCAAACTGATTTTAAGTTAATGATGCTGCTTCATGAAAAGCAGATCTGAGTCAAGACAATCTTAGTAAAGAAAATCTTACTGTCAGCTGTATTTTCTGGAAGGCATGGGAGATTATTCAGCCATACAGAGCAGTGTCAAAGCACTGGTTGAGGTGCTGCCTCAGGTTTTGTCCCTGTTCTTAAAAGAGGGAAAAAATCCAGCATACAACTTAAAACAAGGGTCTTGAACTATGGGAAGATACTAAAAGATCAGCTTTATTTTGCCTGGGAAAGAGAACAATGATATTGGAAATAGTAACTGTGTTATGGTTCTGCTGTAATAAAGGGGTGAGAAAACATTCTTTTACCATTTGGAGTCGATAGCTGAACAGTTAGCTCCCACTGCAGAAATAGGCTGGATAAGGGGAAAAAAAGAAACAAACATAGCAAAGAAATTAGCACCATATATATAGACAAAAGATCATTAATTTAGCAATCTGTTTTCATTATTGAATATTCTGTTCAGAAAACAAAACTGCAGTTCCAGAATTATCCTGCTACTTCTGTAGACTCCAAAATTTTGATTAAAATCTGCAAATATAAGGGGGAAAGTATATTCTTAATTCACAACTGTTTTAGCAATATAACTTTTTATTTGTAATGATTAAAATAAACAATCATAATCTGCCTTTTGGAAGGAAGAAATTACTTTCTGTACATAGTGTAAAATCTTTAATCTGAAATTAAAATACTAACATCTCCTTATTTTGTGTCTATTTTAGCAACACACTTTAATGTTACCTATTATGTAAAAATTTGCATTTTTAGTTTCTAGCTGATTCTAGTGATTTCACTTTTGAGAAACACTTTAGCAACAGCCATTGTACAACTTCATTGTAAGCCTAATTGAGAAAAACATTGCACACACTTCCAACAAGTGGGGAACATTTATGTCAGGGGCAACAATTCTCTAAGACAAACCAACAGCAAAAGCAGAATAAATTAGGAACAATTATCATTCCAAAGACAAACACTTATATATGAAAGATTTCTATTATTAAACTAACTCTCTTCTATTTTCTACCGAACTCTACAGCCCTCCCAACAAAAGTGATAAATTTACCCATAATGAGGTGATACATGAAAGTAATCTCCTGATGCAAAATTTTTATTAATACAATAATTCTTTCTAAAGTCATTAAAGGTGGTGTTTCCTCTGTGCAGTTAAGGAACAGCTTCTTGTTTATTCAATGCACTCATACAATTTTCTGCTTAGCCCAGCTAAGCAAAAGTGTTGCTTAAGCAAACTTCAAGCTCATTGATCATTATGGAGAAAATAATACAGTCTCTCCCAACTGCACTTCTTACCACAGACAACATTTTGCTTGAAAGCAGAGTTCTGTTACAGCAAAAAATGCATTAGAGTAGCAATGGATGCCTGTTAAAAGAACATCATTTACGAACAGGAAAGATAATCTGGGATAACTCTTAAAAACAATACAAGCTCCACTTACTGAGCATGTGAATTAAGTTTCATAGATCCAGCAAAGGGCAGATGAAATCTGATAAAGTTGCTCTGCCTTTGGTAGACATGATTTAGTGAGTTATAGAATAGCAAACATCAAAGCAGACTCTGAATTAGCTAAGTATTGAGCTTTTTTTGTTATGTCAGGGCTTTCTAAATTAAATATTTGAGAGTTCTTTGTATAAATTCACACAATTTGGGGAAGAAAAGGAAAAAAATGGGTCATTTGGCTTGAAAAGGATAGTCTCAAGTGGAGATACAGTATAGGAAGTGAGAGAGGAAGGCAAAGGGGAGAAAGAAACCCCCTCCCCAAACCTTTTTGTGGGTTACCCAAAGGAGACTATGGTCATCCCACCCCTGTTCTGCTGATGTAAGTGAAGAAATTCTAAATTACTGTAAGTGACTGGCCTGACTTGTATAAAATCCCTAGCTATATTTAGATTTCAGACTAGTCTCACGAGTAAATTAGACAAATCAAGAGACAAAATTCCTGTAAGTTTCCTGGTTTTTCTCAGAAAAAACAACCAAGAAATAAGGTTGTCCTACAACAGTTTTGGTGACATGATGATTCTTTAACTAACAGAAAAAAGGTACTATGTGTGATGTATATTAGAATTAAAATGCCTCCTTTCCATTCTGTTGAAGGAGCAGCAAGTGTAGAATTTGCTGCTTTCCAATGTTATTTTCTTAATCAAAACCAGACTCCAATCAGCAATATCAGCCATCTTTCAGGACCAAATAAATGAAACTTGGATATAGGAACATATGTGTTTATGTGTGTGTGTGTGTGTATACAAGTAACCAAGGAGTTAATTATGCAGATTGGCAAAATTTTAAAATCTCTGGTATTTAAAAATATCTATATTAACTACAAAAATATTTATCATTTTCTTCTGAAGCATGCTTCACACAACATCTCTGTGAGTATAAGTGTTTGGCTAGATTTTGGTTCAGGCATTATGACATTCCAAATGAAAGAAGAAATAATGTCTTAGCACAGACATATCAGTATATTTTGGGTTTCAACTTCCTTCAAAGACAGCTTTCTGTCAAACTTATAATATTAATAAAGGACAAATAACAATCCAAGCTCATGAAAATATCTCTCTTGATTAGGATCTCATTTAACTTCAATAAGAAGTGACAGATAAAGTTTGCTGAAGAAGTAAGACTGGCAGACTTTCTGAGATACAGTTAAAAAATTATCCACTGGATAAAAAAAATATGCACAATGTTGGGAAACTAGCTGAATTACACCTTAGAATAATGTTTTTATGAATAGGGCTTGATATATTTTCAACAGGAAAGAATATTCATAGCACATATGATGTGCATGATAAGATTAATTTACTCAGTAAAAGATGATAATGGTTAAGAGAACAGTGGGAAGCTGGGTGATGTTCAAGCTGTATAAAAGCACTTCAGGGGATTAAAACTGAGGTCTAGGTCTGTTACTGAAGTTACAGAACCTGTAAAAGACCACTTAAGCATTTGGTGGTAATACAGATGAGGGATTTTGCATTCAAATCCAGAAGAGATTTTGTGTTGTTATAGTATCATAGGATTATTTAGGTTAGAAAAGACCTTTAAAGTCATCAAATCCAACCATTAACCCAGAATTCACAAGTCTACCACTAATGCATGTCTCTAAGTGGCACATCTACTAATCTTTTAAATACCTCTAGGGATGGTGACTCAACCACTTCCCAGAACAGCCATTCAACAGCTGAACAACATTTTCAGAGAAGAAATTTCCTAATACTGATCTAAACTTCCTCTGGGTGTGACTTGAGGCCATTTTCTGTTGTTGTACCCCCTGCTACCTGGAAGAAGAGAAAGTGACATCCACCTCAACACAACTCTTTTGAGATATCAGTAGAGTGACGAGGTCTCCTGTTCTCCAGGGTAAACAACCCCAGTTTTATAAGCTTCTCCTTAGAAAATTGTGCTGCAGACACTTCAGCAGCATCTTTGTTCTTTTAACATGCTCCAGCACCTTACTACCCCAGGGCTTTTTTCAACTGAGCTGTTTTCCAGCCACTCTTTCCCCAAACCTGCAGCAATGCATGGGATTACTGTTGAACTTCGTATGATTGACCTTGGGCCATCAACCCAGTCTGTCCAGATCTCTCTGTAGAGCCTTCCTACTCTCCAGAAGATCAGTGCTCTTGCCCAAGTTAGTGTCATTGCAACATGGCTGAGGATGCATTCAATTCTCTCATCCAGATCACTGACAAAGATATTAAACAGGACTGGCTTCAACACTGAACCCTGAGGAACCCCACTAGGCCAGTCAAAAACTGGTAGTGACATGATTCACCACCTCTTTTTGGGCCTACCCATCCAGACAGGTTTTTACCCAGGGCATATCTGCCCAAGCCATGAGCAGCTATTTGTGATACAATAGCTACTACAGCACTCAGTCAAGACCAGTGTTCTCTGACATTCCCACTGGACAAACACTTATTGCCTCCTCCAGGATATTGGCAACTTGGAGTAAAACCTGTTTTTTGACTAGGTAATTCAGAGAGATCAGTGCCATCAAGACATCCACACTCCTGCGTCTCCTACAGCTATTTCTGTATTCTTCAGCTTTCTCAAATCCCTACTTCCTGAAAAATAAGACCCTTCATTTTGTTGAAATTCTTGCTGCACTACAATTATTTCTTCCTTCCCTCCATCACACAGTTCACTGAAATTAAGCAGGTGTTTATTAAAACATATATGAACCAGCAACATATTAACCATTGTAAAGCCACATTTATAGAATTGCCATACACTGCTCTAGAGAGTAGAGGGACATTAACACCAATTCCTCTGCTCTTGCAATGCCAATACAAAATGTTACCACAGAAATATAATTAAGTAACAGTCCCCTGTGCACTTCAGTGTGTCCTGGCAGCCAGGAGGGCCACCCATGTCCTAGGGTGCATCAGGCACAGCATCATGGCCAGGCAAGGGAGAGGATTTTCCTGCTCTGCTCTGCGCTGGGGTGGCCTCACCTCGAGTGCCGGGGGCAGTTTTGGGTACCACAACATAAGAAAGACATTGTGTCCAAAGGGGGGCAACAAAGATGATGAAGGACCATGAGGGGAACCTGCATGAGAAGTGGCTGAGGTAACTTGGTCTGTTCAGACTAGAGAAGAGAAGACTGAGGAGAGACCACATTGCAGTCTACAGCTTCCTTGTGAGGGGAAGAGAAGAGACCAGCACTGATCTCTTCTCTGTGATGACAGTGACAGGACTGAACAGAGTTGTCCGAAGCTTAGCTAGGATTATCAAGAATAATAGGTTGGATATCAAGAAAAGGTACTTCAGCCAGAGGGTAGCTGGGCACTGGAACAGGCTCCTCACAGAAATGGTCACAGCACCAACCCTGACAGAGCCCAAGAAGTGTTTAGATAATGCTTTTGGTACATGGTGTGATTTCTGGGGATGTCCTGTGCAGGGCCAGGAGTTGGATTTTGATGATCCTTGTGGGTCCCTTCCAACCCAGCATACTCTGTGATTCTGTGAAAACAATATTTTCTGCCAAACTATTCCTTTTACTAATTCATGAACTGCCAATTTATCCTTAATGGATAACATTTGTAGATAGTGTTTCAATGAACCATATGCAAATAAAGAGAAATTATATGTTCTTCCACAACCGTTTCTTTCATTCTGTCCACTAAATGTTTTAAAGTAAATAAACATTACCTAAATGAACAGTTCATTCCCAAAACATTAAAATCTCAATTACAGTGGAAAAAAAAATTCTCTGTCTTCCTTTTTCAAGTGTCTTCGTTTAAACCAAGCCTCTACTATATCAACTGTATGGCTTCCTTTCAGTAAGGGGAGCAGTAATGTTTTGTTAATACAAAAGATGTTGCTGTAAAGAAAAATATAAGGTCAGTTAAAGGATGATAGAAACAAAATTCCCTTCTTTTTTTTATTATTATTTCTCAGCAGATCCTTCCAAACCTAAAGAAAGGTATAATAATTTAATAATAAGTCATCCTAAGATTTTACGCATTTAAATCCAATGACAAATAACTAGTTATGCATGAACCTTCCAGTCTGAGCATGCTTTTAAGTCACGGGCATTACAATTCTGGTGTACTCATATACAGGGTACATTAGCTACTCTGCTATCCGAGACCAGTTTAAGGAAGGGAAAAATCTAGTGAAAAACTGTGCTTAGAGCAACTGTGTTCACTCTAGGAATTACTGACTTTAATGCTGTAGATATCCAACTATGTTTTTTTATACCTCTATGTAGAGGCTTAGAACAACCCCAACACACCCATATGGCTCCAGGCTCTACTGCTTCACAACTGGGAAAAAAATTAACTCTGTCCTGGCCAAAAACCAGGACACTCTACTTTCATGATTTTAATTACAATTGATCAAGATGCTCTTCTTCAGCATCTCAGTAGCTGCTTTACATCCATACAGACTACAATATATAAATTTGCAAATGAGACCAGCAGCATCACTTGCTTGAAGGAAAATACAGCAATGGGACCACTACTTGCTCTAAGATAACATCTCAGAGTTTAGACAATAGAGCTTCACAGTTTTCTGAGTTGCGCTTTACAACTGGTTTATAATGTCCAAAAACTACCAGTGAATCTCTCTTCCAGTCTCTCTTCTGTGGACCTTTTGAACAACTACTAGAAATTAAATTTGTAACGATGACATGAGGTAAAATAATATTAATTTTCTTATTTTAAAGTAGCTATTCAATGAGTTTATTGAATATTTTATGAAGGTGAAGTATGACAAGGAATAATAGATTATCACCTCTTTTATAAAGAGATTTAAAGCCTTTAAAATTTTTAATTAAATAAAAGAAAGATGTTATGTTTGAATGAACAAATAAGGAAAAAGATTGTGAGAGGAACAGTGCAACCCGAATATATGACACCAAAACTCAGAATAGATTTTGAAGTTATTTTTGGATGTTTTTCACATTCCTAGATCTAATGTGCAGTGGCAGCCCACCAAAAAAAAAAAAAAAGAAAAAGAAAAAGAAAAATATCACCTTCAAGAAAGCAGGTACTGAGAACAAGACAAGGGTTGTAATTTTTCTGTTATACCCACATATTTATTATAATCACATATTGTTCTTGGATATTGTCAAGAGAAAGAAGCAGCTGTCTTAAAATTAATGCCAGGAAAGGATGACATCCTTTGCTTTAGCAACAAGTCTGACACAGACGATAATAAGTTTTCTAAAACAGAAAAGTGAAAAAAAAATGAGGAACCGTAATTGACCTTTCCCTCAAAGAAACAAAAATACAGGAAAAGAGAGGGATATACTGAAAACAGCAGATCATCTTTAAATGCACAAAAATGGTCCTTTCTGCAGAGGACTGCAAAATTTTAGAATGCAACACCACTAAATCTCTGTAGAGCGAGTCAGCACTTGAAGGTTCAGAAAAGGGTTTGGACAGTTTCATTAGTTGTCCCTTAAATGGATACTTAAAAAAACAGAAAACAAGAGATCTGTTATACAACATCTGTGTACACAACATCCTTTATGCAACATCTGTAAACACAGAATATCAAGTGTACAGAGAAAGGAAATTGGCTATTTTGTCCCTTTTCTTGAAGCCACACTTTTGGTCTAAACAAACCACTGCTTTGATTCAGCAGGTATTCTTTAGACAATGGTCTGTTTAAGTGCATTCACCTCTCCTTTGCAGTGTGAGCTGTCTCCACATAATTGTAAAATGAAGAGGTGTCCACAAGGGATGAGAGCCAGGGGAAAAAAAAAAAAAAAAAAGTAGGAGACAGAAGATCATTTAGTCACCAGCCATACAGAGGTAAATTGGAAAAAATACTCAAAAAAAAAAAAAAAAACCTTAAATAAAAATAAAAATAAAAAGAGACATGGAAAGGAGGAGGAGTTAGTGGAAAGATTTGCTGTTTTCAAAATTGAAACAGTCCAGTCATAATCAGCAGGGTTGGGGGGGAGGGGGGGTGTGGCGCGGGTTGGAGGGGGATGATAAATGTGGAAAAAGAAGCATTCAGAATTATTCAGATTAGTCAAAATTATTCTACAAAAATAAGTACTTTTGACAAAAACACTGTGATCATTGTCAAAAGCAGCTCATCTGCAGAATTGCTGCTTTCAGCTAGGCCTACAAAAGTAAAACTGTCAAAATAAGACAAATCTCACCTTTGCTTGTCAGCTTTCATTTTCAGTTGCTCAGCCTATTGTGAGCTCAAACTCCAGGAGGGGAATAAATATTGTTTATAGAACACCTATTGGCTTTGACATATTGTATAATTTGATTATTATACAATATATAATATACTGCATAAAATCCATTCCTCAGTTTTATAATAAAAACCATCTTTTTTAAAAAAAAATTAATTTTTTCAACCAAATTTATTTGCCTCCAAAATGTTCTAGCCTCATCCCTTTAAGCTGACCAAGTTCATTTATTGGATGTTAAATGAGAGACAGTCAAACTAAGCCATTTGAGAACTGCCTATTAAAATAACCTCTGCCAGCTGGCAAATACACAGCAATAGTAAGACACATTTCCAGAAATTAATGCCCTTCCCTCAGGGATTTAGTGGGGCTCAACAGACATTGTTCATGTGGGCAATGCTTGTGAATCATTAGGAGCAGAGAACAAGGAGTTGTCTTCTTCATGAGTATTGTCTGCAATGAATTATTCAGCCAACTATATTTATGACCACCTGTGATGAAAATGTGCTACTAACTCCAATCAGCATTAAATTGTCTTCCTTCCCTATCATCAGTGATGGTCAGAGAATATTGATGAAATCATCTACTGCAGCATTTAATGTTTATTGAATTAACAAGTGCTCTTACTTGCTAATTGCAGGGTTCCCTTCATGAATCAAGGTAAGAACACTCACTGTTTAGAACCCATGAAGATTAGGTAATTTCTCAGGTTCATTTCCAGTGCACATTCACCAAATTGAGCCAACTCCCTTCCAACAGTGCAACTACTCTCTCAAAAAACTCAGTTAAAGAATGTGATAAGTAATTAAAAGAGTCCATTGAGCATTTGAGTGTATTTATGAACAAGTGCGACACAGGGAGAGAAAGGGAATTCAGTAAACTGACGGGATTTTGGTATTAAACTTAAAACTCATGTCCTCAGCAAGCAATGTCTTACTCAAAAAAGAGGAAAGATTACTGTGGTAGCTATCAGTCAGAAAATATGATTTTGACAAGCCCACAATGGGTAGGATTTTATGTGTGAGTAATAATCCAAAAGTACAAGTAATGGAATTCGGTGTGGAGAAGCAGGGAAAAAAAAAATCAAAGATCCTAAGTTTTGCAGTCTGGACATCTAAAAAAGCCCTCAGGAAATCTCTAAATCAAAATGTGAGACACTTGAATGGAAAAACATTTGGGGAAAACTTCTGCATGTTTTGGTTTGTTTTTATAGTTTTATAATATGATATGATATGATATGATAATTTTATTATTAGATTTTTGAAGACTTTAAAATATATTTGCTTAGTTTTGCTATTAGAAAACTTCAGCTTTTTTGCATTTTCCATTGGAAATTATGTTACCCAATTAACAGAAAGGCCCCAGGAGTCCACCACCTGTAGATGTATAGAGACAAGCTTCCAATGTTCCTTTGACCTTGTTGCAGGTATCTCAAAAGGATTAGTCAGCCAACCCAGCATGTGTTTTGTTCTCCAATAAGAAAAGCATAAAGAGAGCAACAGTGGTTGAGATGAGGGAAAGAAATCAGGTGAAACCAAAGTCCTCAGTTCAGTTTTATGCCAGAGACTGTTTCCACAGTAATGGTATTTTGTCAAAGTGAAATGCAGGAGCTATAATAAGGGTGGAAAACTGATTGGACAGCAAAGCATAAACAGAAAGTCACAACCTGGAAACCACCAGCTGGAGACCACTTCAGCTGATGGCTTAAGGTGGCTAGTTTCAGAGTTAATTAAATCCCTTATATTTCAGTTGAACTGCAGGGTCACAAGCACTGTCAACAGCTTTCATAACCACCACATAAGAACAATTCTCTGCTGAGTATGGTTCAGACAAACAGAAATTTTGGAGTTATAAACTGAGGGTTAGGGTCTGACCAGGTGAACACAGAATGTAATAAAAAGACTCATTAGATTTCCCTGGGGTGTATAAACACCAGGATGGACAGAGTCCAGAGCTGGTGCTCTTGCCTGCCCCTCTGCAACAGACATCCTTCTCTCCAGAGTACAGGAGTTAATAAAGCAATACAGGATCAAAACAGTTCCACATCACAGTCAGACTACTCTAATTGTTGTCTGGAGGGCTAAGTTGCAGGCTAGAGGGTCTCACTATTTAGTTTTTCCGTCAGCACATGGTAGGAATCTGTACTGCAGTTAGAAGAACCAGGATAGCAACCTCTATGTGCAAGCCTGCATACATAAAGGCAGCAAAGAATTATATGGTACATCAGAGTATTTCAAGCCCATCAAGACAAAAGCTGTTAGCTTGTGAGGAAAATATATGATGTTGTAAACTTAGTTCTACTGTGCAAAATGTCTGTGAGGGGCCACTAAAGGACAGGATGTCTTATAAATAGTATGCCACAGATGCATACACTGGAATTTTTTAATGCAGTCTGCAAGATAAACAAGGTTCATACCAAAAGTTTTTAATTTGTTTTGACTAATGAGGCATATAGGTTCAGATTGGCTGGATTGCCTGAGAATTTAAAACAAATTCTCAATGCATTTGCTATGAAGCTCTCAGTAATTTCTTTCATGCACAATCAAATCTAGGGACTACCTTCAACTAGACACTCAGGGAAAAAAAAAAAAAAAAAGGCAGGCAAGTGAATCAATGTTGCAGTTAAATGCACCATAAGCTGTCCACAGTGTCCACAGGTCGGCTGCGCACAAGCATATAATTTGAATTTGTTCCACCAATTACTTCAGCTTTGGCAGAGGCAGCAAGAAAACTGATGCCATGTAACCACAAGCCAAGGAAAGTCATTGTTTCTGATCTTTGCTGTTGCTTAATATCTGCAGTAAACAAATCAGAAAAATAACAAATAGGACTATTGCCTTTTTTTCAGACAGCTTCCATTTATCAAGAGACATCTTACCAATATTAGGTGAATTGAAAAGAAACACAACAAAATTGAAATAATTGATTGCATTCTGCGTGCCTTATGCTTGCATTTGGCTGCAAAGCATTTCTTGGTCTCTTTTTTCCCATATGGCAAGTACCCACACCCCAAAAGATGGTAGATGCATAAATCCAGATTTTCCAAGAGAAGAGTTTAACTTGCAGTAAAAGTTTGTACACTATCATTCCAGATGGATTCAAATTGAATTCATCATGGAGTCCTCATGCAACACGATGGCCCTGCATAACCAGTTAACACCAGGCCATGGTCAATGGCTGCAGTACTGCATGAGGAATCAGACTTGAGAACAACACACAGACATCTGCACCTCTTCTCTCCTTCCATGAAGTTACCCTTTTCAAATTAGCAGGATGAATGAGTGTCCTGGTTTAGGGACAAATTTGGGAGAAAACCCCTGAATAGGATCCCTCCGGGAAGCGAACCCAAGTGGCCCCTCCCTCCAACCGATCCGGTAAAAACTTCTTTGGAGAAAAGTGGAAAAAGCTATTCTACTTAACAAACAAAGTGCATACAAGTATAAAGAATGAATAATATGAAACACTAAAACCTCTCATTCTGGAGTGAGATGGCAAATTGGGAAAGTCCTTGCCGTGGGTGTAGCTCGGCTCTCTCTCAGTCTCTCCTCAGTCCCAGTCCCTCTGGCGCTGCTGGAAAATGCCGAGCTCCAGGCCCCGGTGGGCCGCAGGTGCAGCCCCCAGTGCTCCCCTGGGTTTTCTGTCCAGAGCAGGTTTAAACAGTTCCAAGAAAAAGGAAAAAAAAACAGTACAGGGAACCTCTCTGCCCAAGCCACCTGAAACTAACTAAAAAAAATCTCTGTCCTGCAGTCTCTCCAAGCCTCCGCCAAACACCCCGTCTGCAGAAGAATGTGGAGGAGTCAGGCAGTTTTCTCAAAACAAACTCTGCGCTTCTCCTTGCTCTTAGAACCAGTCTTTAAGGCACAGGACTCAATATACAGCACAAACAGAGCAGACGATTGGGGATAGAAGCACCATAAAGTTACCCTAGGACAATGAGATAAGTTTTCAAGGTGAGAAGGCATCTACAAAGGCTAACAGGAAATTGTATTTAACACAGAAAAAATAAGATGCTAAATAAATAAATAATTTTTCTCTCTGAACAGTATTATTATCAGAGTTCTGCATGTTTACTTCCAGCCATGCATTTATAAGAAGGAAATAGATAAACAGTGGTGTTGGTCTTTGAAGAAACAAACTCTGTTAACTCCTTTAGAAAGAGTAATCTTTACATAAGAGGCACTAGACTTGCAAAGTCAGGAAATAACTGTGGACTGTATATGATTAGGATGTATAAATCACAAATAAAATCAGAAATTATACACACACATATATTACAAGGGTGAACTGCTCAGCTGACAAATCTTAAACTACATTAACATACTTAAAGCTGGATGCACCTATTTATTAGCAACATACAAATAGCCAGCAACCAGTGAAACATACTTTCAGAACCAATAGCAGCAACCCCAGCCACTTTTAAAATGTTGTGAACCTCCTGCAAACTAGTGGACATCCCTCCACACTGTCTCATAGGTGCTAACGGAGCTGTGGATCCCTGCTCAATGTTCCCCCAAATATTTGCCATAGCAACTGATAGTTTTATCTCAGACTATTCAGTATCCTGTCTTTATGCCTTGAAAATTTATAGCTGCCATTCAGGTAAAGCAATTTTTGTTCCATCATAAGAACGTCTGGGCATCCTATAATAATGCAAACAACCAAGCTGCTGCATAAATGTGACAACTCACCCTTGAGACATGCATTTGGACAGCCACACAATCTGTGCAAGATTAGCCCTGGCACACCCCTGACTGGCTCCTGAAGAAAAGCTCCTCTCCTGTTACTAGAAACCTAAGTTGCAAAATAACTGATTTAGCATGAAAGATTTAAATTAGATTATTATTTGTATCTTCCTAATGACTGTCTATTTTAAGTTCTAATTTTCTGTAAAATGTTTTGATGTCAAAACCAACAAGCCAGTAAAAAGCCATATGCTATGTACCCTAGACTGGATTCTACTGAAGCTCTCTGCTATTTGCTGACACTGTGATACTTCTGGTCTCCACAGTACTGAGCAGATCCAGAATTTGGTGATTCAGTCAGGAGTTATTGCAACCTTACAATGTTGTTTTGCCTTTCATAAGGAAAATGTATTAAAACAAAATCCCAAATTAGGAATTTTCCCTCATGGCACCTTTTTTTTTTGCTCTACCACACTGTTTCTTTGCAGCTGAGTGCTGTAGCTCATAAATCCTTTCCCAAGACCACCAAACTTTATGTGTCTTGAAAAGAGTTTGACAAAATTACATAGATATATTAGCCAGGTCTGTCATGCATTATTATTGTTCTCAATTTACCAGATGCAGGAAGTAATATTTAAGTGAAAAAATACCCCTATTTCTGCCAGAAATGTTTAAAGTTCATTATATTATCTGTTATTAACAGAATTCCTTCAACTGACCAAAAATTAAATAATCGTTAACCAGATCAAAAAGCTTCAGCACTTGTTAATCACTGAAAAGTGCTATTCTCCTTAAGGCAGTTTCTCTATTCACACTGAACCCAAAATGGGATTTAAACCAACTGTTTTATAAGAAAAGAATGTAACACAAAAAAATACTTCCATTTCTTTTTGGAATTGCTCTTCTTCACAAAGAATGAGATTATGCATATGATGAAAAGATGTTCCACTTTGTAGCTTCAGATAAAATATCAGAGTGTATCACATTTCACCTCATACCTATAAATACAACAACATTCATTTGGGGAAATCTGGCTGGCAGGTATTAAACCATCCTTAGCAGACTATACAGACATTCATGAAGTAATGGTGGGTACCACAGAGGAGGGAGAAGAGGAATGTGCATAAGTTTTTAGTCAAGTTCTTTACCTCCTGTACCTGTCAAACCATCCCCTCTCTCCAGCCTTGCCAATGTTACACCATGAGCATTTCAGAGCACAAAGCAGTTGATATTTGTATGCTTCCATTGTACACAGACTAGCTCAGTCATAACCAAAATCTGCCACATTTTAATGCTCTCTTCTGAAAGGTTTCCAGCATCATCCTTCCAGATGAAAGAGCATTTATTTATTAGTGCTTGTTCAAAGAAACAAGCTATTTCAGATGAGAAGGGCATCAACTGGCAATAAATGGAGGCAAATTATCACTATTTGATTTGCTGACTGGAAAGATTAAAATGGAAACAGAGTGGTTTCACAGAACAAGTGAATATTATTTCAGTTTGAAATTATGTCTAATCCTGATTAAATACGGCTTGAGGTAGAAACAGGAAATGTAACCCACTTGACTGTGATGGTCTGGAAGAAGGTTAAATGTTACAAAGGAAAATGTCTTTCCTGTCTTTCCCTAAAAACTGTCCTACCTTAACAGGTGCAATTTTGGGAATACAGCTCTATGTCAAATAAATTTTGACTATTTCTGACTTACGCAATATTTGCACAGAAAATTGAACTGTATTTTTATAAGGCAGAAACTAAAGAAGTGTGAGGAAAATTCTTCCCATAAGGCAAAGCACCTTCAGAAGGAGAAATTAAGTAAAAATTTCACCCCTGCCTTTGCACTGTCTCCAGCTAAAGCAATATTCAAGACCATAACAAAGTGAGGGAATCTATTTTGCTCCTTATTATTCATTCTTTCAGAAATTTCCTGTTATATCTGCAGTGTTACTACACAATGGCATAGCTTCATATATCTCCATCCTAAAATCCAAACCACAGGTTTATGCACCCCAGCTTATGCACCCCAGCTTATGCTCAGGAATTACAATGAAACTTTGAAAGGGTCAAATCAGACACACTGAGAGATCATTTGGATAACCAGGACTGGTCATTCTTCTACACCTTGTATGAAATTTTTATCTTTTAGGGGAATGAGAAAATATTTTTCAAAGAAGGAACAACCTGATTGTATACTCACACACACACACACAGACACACACACACACACAAAAACCAAACCAAACCAAACAAACAAAAAAAAGAGTGAGGAAGCTAAGGCCAATTGCAATAGCTGAAACATCTTCTTTCTTCTTTTTTGTTTTTTTAATAGGCCAGATGTCAGTTTTGAAAATGTTTCAACTGTAAAGAAAGTCTATTTAAAAGGAAAAACAAACAAACAAAAACCTGCAGTTGCATGAATTCTTAAAGATTCTGCAAAAAATTGTCTGTCAAATAACTGCAGTTGCTCAAGAGCAGAACAACTGGTGCGGACTGATCACAGAGGTTGAACTCTTTCAGTTTCCTCACAGTGTACTTGAGTCACTTTCCACAGTTTAGCATGGTACTTCAGGGAGAGAGGAAAACATCTCCTGTCATTGTGACAACCAAAGGTTTTAATGGATTTCTACAGCATCCAAGCACTCCAGAAATTAAAGAAAGTTTGGTCATCCCCTAGACATCTCTCAGATCTCTGCCTAAGTGCTGCTGCCAATAAAATATTTGCATAATGACACTTCTCAACTGCACTCTGAAAAATGGCATCAGGGAGGAGGGGATGATATTGTCTCTTTTTGTACCATCATCAAGTGATGACAGTTTCATTGTTAATTTTTATTTCCTGAACATTAACACTATCTCTTGCACTGTCTCTTTAAAATATCTGATGCTTCATGCATATCTATTTGAGACAACATAAAACCAGCTACCAAGTTTGTGGATGATTAGGGACAGGCGAGCGGAAGATATCGTGTTGTATGGGTAGACAGAACCCCTCCCTCAACAGTTAAGAGTTGTTTATTATTATTCCCCTTAATTAGCCAGCAACACCTAGTTTATGACGCAAGCAGGTGGAAGTGATGCGGTAAACCGAAGTTTTATAACCCCATGCAACCCGTTAATAAACACCATTTGTTGTCCACCACATTGGTGTCTGTGAGCTGATGGCCTGAGTGGCCGGGAGTTGGCCACTGTGCCGTTCCTGAACCAGGTCGCTACGCCTCAGTGAAGGCAGCAAGTGGTGCCAAAACCCGGGAACATTATCTGGGAAACGGGAATCGTCTGGACAGGTGAACGACAGCCAAGTGGCTGGACCAGCTTGGCGGGGAGGACGCTCCCGGACCAACGAGCAGGATGGAAGCTCTCGTGAAGGTTGTACCTAGATTCATAAGCAATGGGGTATTGATTGTAAACCAAAAGATTTTACTCTCGCTGTGTCAAGGCTTTTGCAGATTGGGGTAGTAGACCGACTGGTGGACATTCTCCACCCAGAAATATGGGATAAATGTACGAAAGCTTTGGCCGAGGAAACAATGTCCTCCGGCTCGGGGAACAATCTTAAATTATGGGGAAAAGTTGTACAGGCTTTGCAAAAGGCTCTGCAAGAGCAAGAAACTTGGAGAGCCGCACAAAACTGTCTGCGGATCACACCCCGGCTGGGAGTGGGGGCGACCACACACTGTGAATGAAAGTGGTCTTGCTGAGTGCAAAGACTCACAGGAGCAAAGACCCTCTCCGAAGCCCCCAGGCCCAGGCCCACCTACTGAGGGAAAAGAGCAAGCACAATCATTCTGGGGTGAGCTAGCAGAGTAGGCCAGGAGCGCCGCCGTTAAATCAGAGTCAGAAAGTGCTGGGGAGAGACCCCCACCTTATGCGCCTCAAGATGGCGCCTAACCCCAAAGGGAGGGGAGAGATGCGGCCGGAGGGAATAAAGAAGGTCTGTTAGATAACGTGGACGCACGCAAGCAGGAGAAGGGGGGGAAACCAAGAGGGGGAATTAAGGCTAATCAGAGCGCTTGCCTGAAAACACATCCTTATAAGGCAAGAGCCTCCCGCAGCAGGAGGCGGGTTGAGCCTAGGGGGAAGGAGCGGCCCAACCCTAAGAGAAAGGGGTGGGGTCGGAGCCCAACCAAAAGGCTCTGGAGCCCAGAAGCATCCAGTCAGTAGACTTCCAACTCTGAGTCAGACTCCAGCTGGGATGAGTTGCTTAGCAACTGGTCCGTAGCCGACTCTGGCTCCAGCTCCGACAAAGAGGAAGTAAGAGTATATAAAATCAGTAACCACAACGCTTCTACTTGGGTCAAGGGGAAGTTAGCAAAGGAACGAACTTCACTTACAGACTGGAGGAAAATAAAAATAGCATGCGCCGACTGGGCCCCTTCAGCCACACTAGTGTTTCCAATCCGTTTCTTAGTGTGTTAAACGCTACCTTTTTGTCATTGAACCAATCAAACCCGAACCTTACAAAGTCATGCTGCTTATGCTATAATGCAGAACCCCTCTTTGCCCTTGATGTTCCTTTTGATTATTCAACAGCAGAAAATCCACATCAGTGTAAGTGGGACACCCCCCGGAGGGGAATTACCCTGAGTCAAGTCACAGGCCAAGGCAAGTGCTTTGGCAGTGCAACCTTAGCAAGGCAGATAGGCAATATCTGTACTGAATTCATCCAGCCTAGTCGAAAGACCGATAAGTGGGCGATCCCATCCGTAGCAGGAATGTGGGTCTGTCAACAATCCAGAATAAGCCCCTGTGTGTACCTTAATAAATTCAATAACTTTGTTGACTTTTGTGTCCAAGTTCTAATTGTTCCCAGAGTCCTGTATCACCAAAAAGAAGAAATGTATCACTTTTTGGAAGAACCCACCCAGCTCCACAAAAGAGAAGTAATAACAGGCATAACCATTGCAATGCTCCTCAGCCTAGGAGCTACCGGTGCAGCCACAGGTGTTTCAGCTCTCGTAACCCAACACCAAGGACTTTCTCTGCTGCAAATGACCATTGACGAGGACTTACAAAGAACTGAGAAATCCATCTCCTTTCTAGAGAAATCCGTCTCCTCACTTTCAGAAGTCATCCTGCAGAACAGGTGAGGACTTGACCTCTTGCTTATGCAACAAGGAGGCCTGTGTGCTGCCTTGAGAGAAGAATGCTCTTTTTATGCAGACCATACCGGAGTCATGCAGGACTCAATGACTGAGCTAAGAGAAAGACTAGCCCAGAGAAAAAGAGAGAGAGAAGCCCAACAAGGTTGGTTCGAGTCATGGTTCAACCAGTCTCCATGGCTGACCACCCTTGTTTCCACCTTAATAGGCCCTCTTACCATGATACTCCTAACAGTGATTTTTGGGCCTTGCATTTTAAACAAATTAGTGTCGTTTGTTAAGAGCTGTTTAGAAAAAGTTAACATCTTGCTTGTTGACAGCCAACAATTGCTTTGAAGTGCACTTATTACTAACATGTTATATCACTTTTTATATCTTATTATGCTAATTTTAACAGCTTTTGTATTTTTATAAAATTTATGCTTTGTACGCTTTTTACTTAATCATGGGGTGGGGGGGGAAATGTGGGTGATTAGGGACAGGTGAGCGGAAGATATTGTGTTGTATGGGCAGACAGAACCCCTCCCTCAACAGTCAGCATTGTTTAACCCCCTTTAATTAGCCAGCAACACCTAGTTTATGACGCAAGCAGACGGAAGTGACGCGGTAAACCGAAGTTTTATAACCCCATGCAACCCATTAATAAACACCATTTGCTGTCCACCACATTGGTGTCAGTGAGCTGATGGCCCGAGTGGCCAAGAGTTGGCCACCTTGCCGTTCCTGAACCAGGTCGCTACACCTCAGTGAAGGCAGCACAAGTTAGAGCTTCTGACATTTGCAGATATTAGTCTTGCTAAGCAAGCTCTCTGCCGTCTACCCCACAGATCATGTTCCTTTGTTCCCCAGTAAAATCTCATAATAATTAGCTTCAGATAAATCAAATGCCATTATTAACAAAGTGTAGTAAGTTACTAAATATCTCATAATGCTCTCATTGGCAGTTATATAGATTCAGGGACAGAAATGACAAAAAAGCAGACATTTAGACCAGTTTAAAGGTGCAGTATCCTTGGAAGTTATATACAATTGGAGGCACACGTATTCTGTATATATTCTCTCTCTTTCTCCCCCTCTCCCTTCCTACATATATATATCTCATATAGATATTATATATATTATAAAAGTATATTATATAACTATTTGTTAATTTACACACACACATATATAAAAAAGTTTTCTTTAATACTTTCTTTCTCAGGGATCTATATAACCGGACCATCACTGTATATTGACATGATACCTGATTTTTTCAGAGATTACCTAGAACATGAAGTGTGCTTGGATGTTTCACTGGGCCATTATGTGAAGTTTTCTGTACATGTTTATCTTATATGGCAAATCTGGGCACTTATCCATGCCAAGGATGGTGACAAGTGGCACAAAAGAAAGGACTCACCACAATCCAACCTGGTCCCGCATAGTCTGACAGTGCACAGAGCATGTGATGTAACCGAGCACAGGGGGCACATTGCCTCAAGGCCAGTCATCTGAACTGGCTGAGTGACTGATTTGGGCATCCACATTTGCCATTACTTTGGTGAGGTCCCCAGCCTTCAGATACTCTGTGTAATGCAGCACTTCCCCTATTCTCTTTAATAGGAGCATTCCCTTTTAGCAGAGTGCCTCAGGCATTTTTCTCTGGGCTATGCCACGGTGTCAGGGCTTCCTGTGCTCAGTGCCAGTCCATAGCAATCAAAAGCACACAGTCCACTAGCTTACCCCAGGCTTGGCCACCACCAGCTTTTGCCAAAAAGAGAGAGCTGATGCAAAAGCAAGGATCTTATGAAGTCTGGAGCAAATATATGTCCAGTGAATCACCTTCCTGACAAGAAGAAAGAACATTCTAAGTTAAATTTTCTCTCCTTTGGCTTCTGAAGCAGTATACATCCTGTTCAGTGAAACTGCTTTAAGCGTCACCAGAAAGCTAGGCTCTGGGACAGTTATCACAGTCACTGATGAGCAAGTGGCCTAAAATATTTGAGAGACTGTTTACTTTTTCTGCTGAGCAGATCAGTTTCTTAACACAGCTGCCATGACATTAATTTCTCATGGTAACTGCAGGGAAAACCAGTGACCACCGGCTGTGGGGTATCCTGAGCTACCTACTGTAAATAAAAGGGAAAACACCTTCCTACCCACACATAAAACCCAGAGAATCCTTTTCAAAGATAGCATTTGACCCAAAGCTGGGTCTATTGTACTAGAGACATTTTCACAAAATGTCAGCTGTCAGGGAGCCATCAGCTGCAAATCCCAGAACTAAGCCTGTCCATTTGGAGGGAGCTGTAAGTCCTCAGCACAGGCCTGATCCCATGTCCATTGCAGCGGTCTCTGCACAGATGCCTCCTGTCCACAGAAAATACCCAACACAACAGAGCTAGAAACCTAAAGCAGCTAAATGCCATCACTCGCAATAGAAATTAATCTCATAATCACCAGCTCAACGGGATATAATTGTCAATATATTGTTTTATGAGCTTCCATTGACAGGAAATTAATGATTTCTACCTGGCAAAAATGAAACAACTCCCTGGGTATGGTACAGGGATTATTTATATAGAAAAGAATAAATCATAATGAAAGTGGCAAGAAATAAATAAAAGAGCAATTCTGCTGGCTGTGTCTGGAGTTGAAATTTTTATTGAGGTAGGTTCCAGGGATTTTCTATATTACTTTAGTTATTTAACCCTAGGTCCAATTTTAATGGATACTGATTTCTGGTTTGTTCAGGTATATTAAGTGTCAGGCCATTTGTGCCTTCAGAATGCAACTATGTATCTAATTTGGAGGGGGGAAAAATCAAGTAACTCTAGGAAGTGCTATAATCTTCCAGTAAAATATAGGGTTGTGAAGAAAACCCTAGTTTTTTTGCACTGTCAAAGTTGCCCTTTAGCTGCACCCCTCTGCCAGGGATGTAGGTACAAAGTCAAAAGTTAAACATGTTCAGGAAAAAATATTTATCTGATACTGAGCATGTTATTCACCTGTTTTAGGTTAAAGATGCAAGATGCATCTTTAACCTAAGTGTAAGATGCAACCAAAAGTATGTAGTCTATCACCATCTGTTAAAACCAGTTGGGGCAGTGTTCTTTATATCTTCCATGACCCATGCTTCCTCCACGGTGATATCTCTGTTAATGGGCCATCAAGCCTCACTGCATGTCTCATAAAATTACATCATCCCTTTGTGAGATGCTCTGCCCCGGGGAGGGAACCAAGCATTCCTACCTGGATATAATCTGACATTTGGAACACCACAGTCAACATTATCCACATAACTCCCAGAGGACAAGAGCTCCATAACCACCACCTGACGTTCAGAGGAAGACCAAACCTTTCTACAGGAACACTGCTTCAACAGAACCCCATCCATCATTTCAACTGGTCTGCAGCCACTATTTGACCAGATTGCTACCAACACCCTGACCAGGTGTTGTATTCTGACTCTCTCAGTGTTCCTGTATTATTGCATTTATTTTAATTTTCCTATTAAATTGTAGCTCTGACTCAGGATTTCCCACTGGTTTGCTTTCAAACTAGCACACTACTTTAAAAAAAATTAAACGATCAGGTGAAGTGGCATGATGAAACAAAATTCACCATAGGAGAAAAAATAAGATTCAAAGCTGAAACCTTCAAGGGTGATGAATGAGGAAGCATCTGTGGAAGAGCAAAAATTTTACCATTTGCTTTGCCTCCTTTTACATCTCACAGATAAAAAAAAACTGCACCATCACTTTCCATACAAGATTTTTATTTTGACTAATTCAACTTTTTGACAGAAAACCAGGAGTATATTTAAATCCTCTTTTCCCTTAATTCTGTTGCCTACAGAGCTCGTTCCACAACTTTTTCAGTGTTGCATGAAGATGTCAATTCCATGTTACTTCAGAGCAATTAGACAGAGTTTATTCTGTGATTTTGAGTTGCAACAGCCATTCCTGTCAACACAGTGACAGTAGTTGGAGACCAAATGTCAAAATAGCTTCAAGGTGTGTCTCATGAAAGGAGCAGCCTTCAGAAAGCTTTCAATCAACTTGTATAGCTGATAGACCTGTAGATGGGTGATGTACATCTACCAGATACGTATAGATCAACTTTGGAAGTTTTGCAGCCTTCTTCCTCTGCGTACTGACTACTGCACTGTCTCCAAGAGTCCACATGGATTTCACCAGATGAAAGCAGGCTAAACCAAGAATTCAATCAGCAGAAGTATTCCTGCATACACTAAAAATACTTTTAATTAACTTAACTGTTTAAAGTGGTGAAACAAGGTTTTACTGCTAGGTAAAAACACCGTCAACAGCAAGGCAGAAACAAAAGCCAGAAACCCCCCCAAAAAGTTTCCTGCCCTGTTAGAGCAACTGAAGACTAGGTTTCTTTTTGGCCTGCTTCTATGCAAATGTTAAAACTCATCTCCAGAAATACACACTCCTAACCTACCACGTGTTCTTGAGGAGCAACCATATGGTCTGGAAGGGAAAAAGCAGTCTGCAATAGTGCATAATACATAACTATTCAGAGATACATGTGGTGGTTCAATGACTGGTATAGCCTGCCTGCTCTTCTCTGTTTTTATAATTAAAGCATTATCTTAAATTATTTAGCATGAATTCATCCTCTTGTGTCCTCAGTTCTTCCTTATAGCTTTCCCTCTTTGAAATTCAATATATTTTCCCTTTTTTTGTTGTTTGTGGTTTTGGGGGGGTTTGTTGTTGTTGTTGTTGTTTTGGTTTTGGTTTTTGGTTTTTTAGTTTTTTCCCTTTACAGCCAAGAACTGCAGCAATTCATTTCTCAGTAATCCCTTCTTGCTGCTTCCCTAATACCCATGTGCATTAAAACCTCATCCATCATTGTTTTCAGAGAGTCAGTTTTTTAATCAGGTCTGTATGTATATTGGTTTGAGCATGTGGCAGTTTAATTACCCTCTTGAATATGTGAAACACATCTTTGTCATATCTACTTATATCTGAAGAGAGCCATCCTATAACACTAATTAAAGAGGGATGATGACAATTTTTCCATACTCAAATTATGTCCCATCTGTCTAGTCATCCTCCTGTTCACTCTCTGGATTAATTAAGGGTGGGGAAAGGTTGTTTCCCTGGAGTTTTACCTAATGCAAGATGAAAAGTCTGTTTTAATGAAGAAACATACCAAATTCTTTCTTCCAGAGTAGAACAGGGTCCTTTTTTTGCTGCACTCTCATCAGCTAGTCATATATTGCATTGCATCATGAGCCTATTCATGCAAGTTTACTGAATCTAGCAGTTGGGCTGAAGGGAGATGCAAGCAAGGCCAGGAAGTCCCAGCTAGATACTGTCCTCTGATACCTGGATCCACAGCTGAAGCCAGTTTTATGTTGGTATGGTTAAAGGAGACCATAGTACCAAAGCAGTGTGGTCTAAAGACACAGCTTTTCAGGATTGTCTTTTATCGGCATGAGAGTCTTTTGCCCCTAACCATTTTCTTTAGATATTCGAGACATCTACATAAATTGCAAAATCTTCTGGTCTTGCTTAGTCAGAAAAGTTTCAAATAATTTATTCTTTTTAACAAGACACGGTTTGCTTCTTCCTTTGCACAGATCCTGTTATACATTTCAATCAGACCTCCCAGATGCCCAAGCCATTAATCTTCATGTAAACGGCAACCAAAAAAGCGTTTACTGCAGAGAAGAATTTAAAGCCCTGAGGTTCCAGGACTGTATCAGGAAGGAACGGATGCTACTTGTACTAGATGCTGTCATACTCCAACAGTACCCTCAGAGGACACATGCCAGCTGATTTCACATGCCAAAAAGTGAAAAATTAAGCAGGAGAAGAGGTGTCAGCAAGGCCTGGGCTATTCAGGCCCTCATTACATGGGTGGGCTGAGTGAATCTTTCATCCACTCCTGCCTTAAAAGCTTTTTCAGCTGCTATTTCTTGTTGCTGCTGGGGGTGCTGATGATTTAGGGGTCTTGGGGCTTTGGTTTTTACTTTGTTTATTTTGGGTTTTGATTAAATATTTCTTCTTCCCTTAGCTGAGACTGATGACAGTGTCCTTCACTCACAAGAATGCACTCTCACCAGAGATTTTATTAGCTTAGAAAGTGCCAGTGCTTTTGCTATCCTCATTCCCCAGTTTATAAAGGCACTGCAAATATACTCTATGAAATTAATTTATAGAAATGACTATATAGTATTAATTTGGGGTCATGAATTGCTTAGTCTATTCTGATCCTTTAGTTGGGCCAGGAGAAAATAATAGCTATAAATTTGCATAAAACAGGGCCTCTAAATATTAAAATTTCCAAAATAAATTTCTTTAATAACCATCATATTTCATTGTCATTTTTCATATACACTATATAAACCTAGTTTTAATTTCAATATTTCTCCATGCCTGCTGTACATTTTTCCTTTTTTCTCCCCTCTGGCCTAATGCAAAGCTAAACAAGATACTTATGAACAAATCACTTTGCAGATTATCTGTCATATGCTGATCCAATTTCCAAATTACATGATAAAAAAATAGAACTCATGATATGTAAAAGAATATAAGGATACCCTAACATGTATCCTTTTCTTATGGAATGTTGAAGCTCATCACTTTATAACTTTAAAATAAAATATGGGGAAGATAATAAATTCAAACCATGCTAAATTAGACTAGCATGGAGGCTAGATATTTCAGCAGTTGCTATGACATGAGGTTAAAGAAAGTGTTTTACAAGCTCAAAATTTCATTGTAGGGAGTCTTTCAACCTCAAATTAACAGCACTGGACAACTGCAATTACTGAGACACAGAGATAAAACTTGTTTTCCTTTTTTTTTTTTTTTTTTACTTGGTATAGTTGTTGCTCTGTATTCACACTACTGTATTACTCCTTTCTCTGACACTCCTTTCTTTTCCACAATTAGAGCCCAACAGTGACTGTTCTTCTCCCTGTTTAATTTCTTAATATATAATTTTTCAGTGTTTAACACAACCTTCAACAAAACCTTACACTGTTTTCCATCTAGACCAAACTGCCCTGGAAAGAAAATGGGCTCTTTAAGTGAAATTAGAGAGATTCTCCCACACAGACATTCCAGCTTACTCCCGCATGAAAATCCTATTCAGAGCAGACGGGAACCACACAAAACAAAACAAACAACAAAAAAAAATCTGACTTCTGTCAGCAAAGAAGCATTCTCCAAGCACTTAAAATAATACTTCCACATGTCCTAAAATCTGTTTCCTTTTCTACTTGTATATGATTTTGAGCCACTTGCACAGTAATTTTGCCTAAAACTTGGAATACTGTTTTCTCCTACACAGCACTGCAAGTAATCAGCATAAAGTTACACACTTAGATTCATTTTAGAATTCTATGGGCTCCTAGGGATTTTGCACCTGGCTCACACAGTAAGCACACATTCTTTAAGACATTAAAATGTCTGGCCACAAGAATACATGAATTTGAGCAAAACATTTGTATTTGAGTCCTTAGACAAAGATTGTTTCACTAAGTAATGTGAAAAAAGAAGACGATTTAATAATGGTTCTTATTTCTAATTTTTTTTATATACCTCCAAGCCAGCTCTACAACATCAATGGTGGAGTAGCAAAGGGAACACTTTAAGAGATATGATGAGGGGATTTTTTTTTTTTTTTGCTTTAGTCGAGTATAATCACAAGAAAATGGGCTAACAGAGTAGTATATAAAAATGTGAGCCTGTTGTCCACATAGAGAGGTTGAAATTGTGCTCTCCCTGTACAAAAAAAGTTTCAATAAGGTCTTCAAATGTGATTGTTCCATGCTATTTTTCTGCAAAATAAAAAATCTAGTCTTGTAGAAAGATATTAAGGCATTTTATTTTCATAATATATTATTATGTTTCCTATAAGATTGCAATTTCAGTACTCAATTTCTCCACTTGCCTCCCCACTGCTAAGCTGGTTAATTGCGGATTCTTTTCCCCCTGATTTGGACATCTTTTTAATTACCTTTACAAGCAATGTTTACAAGATCTTACATATAAGAACAATGTCATAGTAAAATCTGTGCCTTTGCTTTAAAAGCAATAGCAACACTATTATTTAGTTAATACTAAAAAAAGAAGTACAGAGGGGAGTAGCTTCACTTGCAGACTCTTTTAAATAGCCCATCATTATAAGCATTTCCATGAATTTAATAAAAGTACCAATATCCAATATTCTGAACCTAATGTAATAAATGAAGGGTGATCATATTACCCAGTTTTAAAAATTGCTTTACATAATGTAATCACTTACTTTCTCTAATTGAATTTTACTTTACATCATTTAATAAATGAATGCTGATCATTTGACATAATTGAATAAGTAGTTCAGCTCATTCTCTGTACTTCTTAGGTCAAAAATTATTTGTGTTGTCTTCCAGGCTAGTATTGGGATGTTTTAGAGTTAGGTTTCTTTTCTTCTCTCAGCTTCTTTATTACTCTGTGTAATTCCACCTTGTAGGAAGGAGCCTAAGCTACCAATGCAAGATGAACTTATTCTACAAGATTACTCTAAGATTACTCTACAACCTCCTGCTACTCCACATAGTGCAACGCTACAGCAGACTACAAAAGCCATAATTTGAATTAAAGAGTAATTTTAACTGATTTAACAATATCCATGTGAGGTAGGAAGGAACTGAGTCTTCAATTACCTTCTGGTAAAGCTCAGATTTTTTACTTTGTGCTTGTGAGACAGAATGTCATTTGGAACTGAAAAGACAAGAGATTTGATGAAGAACAACTCATAATTCAGAAGCTGAATTACATTCTACTCAGAGTTAAATTAAGCCATCATTCACAATAAAGGAAAAAATACATAGTTCTTGGCAAAAAAAGATAGAAGTAAAGACAGAGATAGTTGAGAAAAAGCTACAATAATGCTTTTTACATTTTAGAAACAGTTCTACCATTCTGACTGTTGCCTTCTACAAAAGATATCACAGTATAATCACCAACTCATGCATGGAATATATGTGTTATATATATAAATAAAAGCTCTGTAAAAGAGTAAACACAGAATACATTTCCAGCTTTGCACTGGACCTTTAGATTTCACCTTCAAATCCAAATCAAATTTTCAGAAATGTCAAGTCTAAGTCATCTGCTGCCCTCTTATACAGCTGCTAATTTTTTTAGATTATAAAAAACAGTTGGAGATCCTTTCAGAATGAAGAAAACAAAATGCATAGATTGCAATAGAACCCAAGGATTTATGTAACTTACAATACTGAAACAAAGTGTACTTGCTTAGAAATAGCACCATTTTTATTTCAAAATAAGGTATTCAAATCCAGAAGTATTCAGAATCAAACTGCCAAACATCAAAAGGATAATAAACCTATTGTTTTGTCTTCTACTCTATTACTAACTATTTATAGCTGGAGTATGTCTGCCTCAGGCATCCTCACACTTATTACCAGGTTTAAGATGTGTTCTTCTACAGGGAAGAATATGCAAGGGAAATAATAACTACTAAAAGCCATTTCATACATTTAATGTTCAGTTAATTAATTTCATATTTATCTTTCCATTTTCTTAGTACAGTAAGAGAAGAGTGAGTCATGCATGACCTTAACTTTTAGCAGACAGGAGAACAGAGGAGGATATCCACATAATTTTCTCTCTTTAATCACCTTGAAATTAATGCTTTCTTCTTAGAGATTAAAAGTAAGAGCATTCATTTCTCTGGTCCAGAAATTGTGAAGGAAGTTGTAAGTTATAAGATTTTGGAAGAATAACTGTTGTAATGCATTAATTGGGTTTATATTTGTAATGTTCTTCTCCCTGCCCAGCAGTGCCCATTCCCCTCACTGAGATGTAACCTACTCCTGTTTCCTCCCACTGAACACTGATTGGGCGAGGCCTCTGGGTCTCACCTATGGCCCTGCCCCAGGGGGAAAATGCCACGGCAGGGGAGGGGCCAGCACCCTCTGGCATCGGCTCTCCATCGGATAGGGTCTCAAGGCTGAGCAGGACATAAGAATAAAAGCAGAACTATCCCACCAAGTCAGAGAGTCAAAACTCTTCCTTTACCTTCGGCGGCCATCTAGTCTCGTGGGGAATGCTACAGATAACAACCGCCTTAATATTAGCAAATGATAAAAAGGTACTTTACCCACTCCCTTCTTCAACAAACTCCTCCCCGGGCCTGTTGCTGTCATTTCATTTTCTCTGCATCTTTTTTTGTCATAGCAGTAATTTGCATTACCAAGCAATTATCTGCCAGGGTACTACAAAGTTCCTGTTGTGGTGCTTAACTGGACAAACTTCATACATTGCCACACCCATCTCATGTCAAAAAACATTAAAGAAATGTTTCCTTCTATTATGTTACTTGAAGTCATAACCATTTCCTTTATTTAATATGGAATATTCACTCTTTTTTTTTTTTTTTTAAGAACTTCTGGCATCTAATGAAGTAGTTTTTTTCCTTTATCTATATCAATACCTTAATTGTTTGAGGTGGGTTTGGAGGGAGGTGTTTGGCTTTTCTTGGGGATTTTTGGTTGGTGTTTTTTCTTTGATTTGTGTTGTTTCGGTTTGTTTTTTTTTTAACTGGAGAAGCTTTGCAGTATATTTCATGCTTGATCTTCACATGGTTAATAATGAACATGCAAGAACTGTCCTAATGTCTTTTTTTTTTTTTTTTTTTTTTTCTGCTCATGAAAATCAGTGCCTGGTGATTTAGGGTCTGAAATTTGTAGTAAGTTACCTGAAGTTTGGTAGACAACTTAGAACAATAATGACTGAACTGACTACTACTTCAAGTGCTAAGGGAGTTCCCAGGTGCAGTAGTTTTGTGACCCAGGCCTTTTCCTTGTTTCCAGTCCAGTAAAACCTAATGTGGTACAGTTGTAGGCCCTACTGATCCCCTACACACACTTACCAAAGGATAAAGCTGCTGGAGGTCCCAAGCCCAGGTCAGCAGAGAGGCTTAAGGCACTTTTCAAACAGACACCTATATACAAGCACGCACTGCACAGCCCAACGCAAGTAGAGAACAGCCTTTGCCAGAGCCTCTCTAAGCACCAATAGCACTGACATAAACAAGCGTATGAGTACCCCACATGCTAACTTAGTCCCTTTCAGCACATGCAGGCTGGAGAGACTGACAGAAAATGGGTAACAAGGGGATTTAGTAAGAAAGGCAGGCATACCTTAAGAAAAAGCAGCATATTGCTGGTATAATTCAAGCACACATGTGACCCCACATTGCTTTTCTGGCAAAAATAATTGACTCATTCCTTGCTCTGTCACAAAATAAATAAATGAATACAGACAGACTTTCTTGTTCCATTATTTGAGAATTGATCCTGCTCAACTCCCAAGACTGCTTTACCTCCTGCTGCACATCATCATATTAGTTACTCTGTTGCTGTCAAACCTATTTAGATCCTACCCTCATGCCACTTTAAAAACTGACCTGGATTTTCAATGAGGAGTAAGTTACTTCTCAAACCACCATATGAGAAAGAAAAATAAATATTAAACTTTATCTAAAGGGCTTCTTATAGAAAAAACAAAGCTTCCAACACAAATTTGGAAGTGGAAGAATCTGCACATTAATTGCTCTCCAAGCTTCTACTGCAGTTGAGATTCAGACCAAAAGTTCAAATCATGACCTCACAGCAAGCTGCCCTGCCCTGAGAGAGATATGCCTCTTCTTACTGCTTCCCCTGCACTCACACACAGTAATTTTGTCTGCACATGCTGAAAACCTGCCCCCAGAAGATTTTCAGATAAAGAATGCTTATTGGGGAAAAAAAAAAAAAAAAAAAAAAAAAAAAACTGTGGGAGAATGGATCTAATATCATAACATTTAAGGAAAAAACATCCAGTAGTGGTCAACTAGTTTGATTTACGTGCAATTTTTTTTTTTTTAATTGAGTTCCAATGCAACAATAAAGCAATAAAAAGCAAGTAAACATGCAGCAGGTCCAGCAAAGCAGCTAGCACCTGTAGTCCTGTGAGAAGGTATATGAGTCCAGAATACACAGTTCATGGAACAGCTGATGTCTCATGAGGATGCCATTGCTGACACCAGCCAAGAGCTCCAAGACGCTTAGCACAGCGCAAAACCAAAAAATGTACTGCATGGCAAAACACAACTGGCCTTCCAACTTCTTTAGACAACCTTCCGCAGACAGCTGCTCCACATGGCCCAAGTCTCCCCTCCAGTGAGAATGCTTCTCCTTACAGCAGCTTTCAGGGGCACAGTCTAGATGATACCAAGAGGAAGACAATGTCTTTAAGCCAGTCTGTGTGGTTGTGGACCCCACAACATGGCAGCTTCCTCTGCATCACGTCCACAGCACTGCTTCCAGGATCCTGGGAGCATGTCCAGTTGTGCTGGTGAACGAGGTAACCCATGACACTTTCCAGCTGAGAAGCAGTCCTAACACAGTAAGAATGTGCCAGAGCTGCTGAAGACAGTTCTAGGCAAAGAAGGAGCAGCAGCAAGTACATGAGAGTCCCTTGCTGATTGCGGAAACACTTAACAGAAATAGAGACAGCCAAAACTCCAGTAGGTAGCAATATAAATGCAGTTGCAAGAGCCAACCAACCAGGGAGAGACCAGTAAGACTCCTGAAATAAATTTCTATAGTTCTTGAACATCAGGATCACCAAAACTCCACCAAATGCCTGAGCTGCAGGAGTACTCCAAAAGATGAAGCCTAAGAACCTCAGCAGAGATCAAACAAAGGACCTAAGGGAGACATCCTCATAGCACCACAAAGATGGCAGAACAACCACTGCCCTAAGCCTCCTCATTCTGCTCTCTCAAGCAAACCCTACCTCTCATCGTCAACATTTATGGCTTCCACCCCACTTATCCAAGTGTAGCAGATGACACCTCCACCTAAAAACAATTTGCCAGAGAGTAACTCTGATGAGGCTCCTTAGGACAAAGACCATGCCCTGCATCAGCTTAACTGCACACTGCTGCTGCAGCTTTTTCAGCACAGCCTGCAGAAACTATTCCTAGTTGTGCCCAGCTTGTTGTAGAGGATCCCATATGCTGCTGTCATGGAAGACATTTGTACTTGAAGCAGGATAGCTGGAAGAAGGCTGCATCCCTTTCACATGCAGAAGACCTAAATGCAGAGGAATAGTCAAAGTGGTAGCCAGCACTGCTTGTTCAGATTGCTTGGACTGCCCAATTTTCCAGCAGTAGCCAGGATGGCAATAAATGTGCAAGTCAGAGCCATCAACAAATGAATGGCTTAAGCAGAGATATTCAATAAGGAATCTCCACAGGTGATACTCATCTAGACTCATTATCCTCCTCAACACCTTTATTATTCATTCAGTGCTATAAGGACCATAATGATGTTAATAATATTCTGCCCTTTTTTACTCAGCAAGACTTCTCTGTAGATAGCTTCAATTGCTCAAGACACCTGGATGAGAAATCCCTGCATTTCACACTTGTACCCCTCAGGTTGCATTACCAGTGATTTGACTGACTGCTGTAATGACCGAAGACAAGCAGCAGTAAGTGCTGTATTAACTTTTCCTTGTGTGTAAAGAAACTGAATTACACACCAGCTAAATCACTTCACAATAATAACAAAGGGAATTGATGCCACTTATCAGCATTATCAGAAGAATATTTTTGCTCAAACTTGTGGTGTGTGTGAGCCATGCAGGATTGGAAACCTGCATAAATCTTGCCACAGGTGCAAGGAAGGCAGATCCCAAGCCCAGCAGTGATTCTGTAATTATCCTGATGAGGTCTCTTAAAGTCTCTTCAGTTTCTCAAGACTTAGAACAAGACTAATGCAACATACATAAGGGAGAATACAGAGAGATGATCCTCATTTTTAGAAACATGAGCACCTGCAAACCTGACAGAAAATCAAAATAATTTGGTTCTCAGAACTCTGGAACCCTGTTAAAAGTCTCTGCAAAGCTGATGATCCCACATCTGTCAGACATTTTGCGAGAACCTATTGCTGATACAAACACTACGCATACACAGATGTTGGGGGGATCAAAATCTCTTCCTATATGCTGATCAAATAAGTTATTAAGGCTAATTATTTTGGAATGAGATAAATTGCTTTTATTATTTTTAATCTTTCCATTAACAGTAATTAGCATCAAGGGATTAACTTGTTAAATCTTAAGAAAATCCTTCTTTCAAAGCTGCTCCTGGATGTGTCTTCCTTCTCTGATGTCTATGTCTGTCCTCTCTTCCGTTCTGCCTGCTGCTACCTCCCCAGCCCTCCTGCTGTGTTGGTTTTGCTGCCGTTCACTTATTTTCTTGAATGCTTTTTTCTCTGATTTCTGTCTTCTACATCAGAGGGTTGGAGAAGGGGCGCAACAGCATTCCCCCTCATAGCAGTGCACATGTGGAAGCTACACTGATTTGTTTCCACAAGGCAGAAAAAAATTACCAGAAATGTGTGAGGAAACATATCAGAAACACATCAGAAAATACTCTGAAGAGTACCAACTACTTTTATTTAGCTTGCATGCTTTGTAAAAAAAAAAGGCATGTGAGCCTGCCTCTTTTTTTTCTGCCCTTTCCCATGCACATAAAGCTAAATGAGATACTAAGATATTATCTACAACTGATCTTTTAGCTTATCCTACATCTCTGCTCATGGCAGAACAAATGGGCCAGAGATCATACCTGACCAACAGTTCAACATGGAAAACAGAAGCACCAATACTAAACATTAACTGGGAGAGAGTCCCCAGGTGAGAAGTCTCAGTGTCCTTGCAGGAAACAGAGCATACTCGGTACCATGGAAGAGGAAATTGCAGCAGTAAGGATTAATACTGGCAGAGATATCTAAAAGCCCTCACCTTCTTTTTGTTATGCAATGCATAGGCACTCAAGAAAAGAAAGCTCCTGCTCAAAATGTAAGATGAAGGACAAGAAAAATAGAATTGAAGTAGCCAAAAAACTAATTGGTACCCTCAATAGCACTGCCTTTGTGATAAGTCATTTTATCTGTGTGTGTGGACAAAGGCTTGAAAAAAGCAATGAATGGAGCAATCCATCAGGAGACTGTAATGTGACAAAGAGAACATAGGTATGACAGAATAGGAATGCTCCTCTGTTTTCTTTCCAGTGGTAAACAGCACAACATGATAAATGCCGTCCCTGTTTTCCCTGAAGTTGTTTCTGCTTATGAACTGATGTGTATTGAAATTCAAATGTAGGTGTAACAGATAATATGCCATAGATAAACTATTTTCTGGAATTTTACTGAAAGTACAATCCTTCAAGATAATGACATATCAGTATAATTTTTTTTTTTTTTTTTTTTTTTTTGCATTAACTATTCTAGAAAGCTGTAAGTGACATTGAGCAGCTGTGCCCAGAAGGTCAAAGAGGCTCATTCCATCTAGGTGCAGTAAGTGGGACCAGAGAGCCATCAAGACAAGGTTTTGTTTGTGCAGATGACTAAACTCGTTTTGGATGACACAGGCTGTCATACAGATTGGTCAGGGAGTACAGCTGAACTGTAAGGAGCAACAAATCAAATCAAGATAGATAGCTAGTCTGTTCAGACTTATGTGAACAAGACAAAGCCTAGAGGTGACCATGGCATCTGGGAACAGCTACGCAAGCCCATCTTAGAATTATAGCATCATAGTCACATAACGGTTTGGGTTGGAAGGAATCGTATAGATTATCTTGTGCTAGCCTCCCTGCCACGGGCAAGAAATTTTCCACTGGACAATCTTCTAAGCTTCATATAAAAAGAGACAAGATCTCAAAGCCATACCTCCAGGAACTGCCCTAAATGTCCCACATTTGTCCCACAGACAAACCCCAAAGCTGGCTCAGTAAAACAGCTGCTATTTCCCCTGTAACCCGTGTAAAGCACTCAAAAGGTTTGTTTTGAGAGTTTTGAACATTTTTAAAGGCCTTGTTAGATTAAGGCACACTTATAGCATAGGATATGCATTTAAAACCATTCTAAAACACAAGGGGTTTTATCAGTTTCCTCTACTCTTTTACATTAAACTTCCCCACCCCTACACACCTTCTTGACACCTCCACTGGGTGAAAGCTGGTGTGTGACCCAGCTGGGCTGGCAAATCCAGAAAAAGCGTAAATGGGTATCATTGGTATCACTCCTTCTTTCACTGGCCCCAATCCTGTCTGCTGGTGTTGGCAGTACTTCTTTCCCAAGCCAAAGAGAATTCACACACACTTTTTCTACTTTCCAAGAAAAGCTCTGACTGCATGTAAAGCAGCAACAATTAAATAGTAATTTAATTGGAGAGAGGGGAGAAGGGAACCAAAACCAACCTTTGATTCTTCTCCATCAGGTCATTCAAGTTCTCATAGGTACTCAAAACTCCATGCAGCAGGACTGGGTACCAACTGGAAAGCTATTTCTAAAATACTGAAAACTGCAAAGTGTACTGCCTCCTTGAGAATAAAGAACACTGTTTTATGCAACACATCATATTGCAAGATTATTCAGGCAGGCAGCCCAAATGGAAAAATATAAAAAAACCTGGTTGGACCCAGTGCCTACTGTTGCAGCCATGCACAATCGGTTTCCATAGTAACCAAAATGAGATGATGTTGCCTTGCATGAGACTGATACCTCCCACAGAAAGATTGAAGCAAACAGAGGTATGACTACTAGCTCCTATTCATGGAGAAAATATACTCCAGTCAAGAACTGATTTACCATTATGGACACGTTCGAATTCAAGTCTTTCAGTTGTATACTCTGGCTACATTTGCTGCATCAAAAGTGGCCTTTTTTGTGATTGAAGAAGCACATCAAATGTTTTCAGGCTCTTACTTGGTTTTGCTTTTAATATCCCACATATTCATTTGTGCTGAAAGTATTCAGAATCAAATGTCAAGAGTTTGGTGTCTTCATGTATTTTTCTCTTTCTTTCCTTTTATGAACTGAACATTTAAAAACACAGACTAAAAGCATTTTCTTTTTTTTCTTGTTAATTTTTATTTTTCCCTTCCTGTTTTTGTTTGTCAGTCTGGAATTGCTATGAAATACTTTGTGACTGGATGAATACAGATTATCAAACTATGAAAAGAGGAGGGGAAAAAATCACATTCTGTATTTCTGTCACTTTGGAAATTGGAGAACATTTTAAAAGACAGAATGACAAAAGAAAAAGAAAGAAATTGAAATTAAAATTAAAAGGGAACTTCTGTTCTTTTAACTATCTTTATTGCAGTTGGTAATAAAAACAGGTTTGAGGAAAAGGTACTTTGTAAAATCTTCAGAAAATTAAGAAATGGCTGAACACCATGAAATTCAAGTCACCTTGACATTTAAACTGTTTTGTGACTTGGCTTTCATCGTTTTCAAACATCACTAGCTACAATACTGCTTATGTGAATGTGGTGCTCTCATTTGTGTTTGAAATCATATGCAAAGTTTCTGGGCATTTTCTGAAGTTATAGAAAACTTTTAATGAAATATAGGCCCTTTAACTCACAAAAATAGCTAAGAGGTTTCTCTTTAGGGAGGAAGTGAGGAATTCCTGCATACATTATCTTGAGGTTAGTGAAGACCTGACAAGAAGCTTTCATTTGTCAGAACTTCTCATGAGTAAGTTTGTTCTTTGTTGTTTCTCCTCAGAAAAAGGAATCCTTGTAGAATGCTTTTTCCTCAAGAGAAGGCTTCAATGAAACTTTGGGCTGGAGTCTTTATGGGCCAGCTTTCTCCACTGTATTGCCTGTGAAAACTCAGGCAGATCTTAGCAATGTGTAGTATTCAACTTGTGACCTTTTGCCCAACAATTCAATGAATCTAACTGCATAGTCATATAGCAGCAAGCTGTGAATAAAAATTTGGAAATTTTTTTTTCATATTGATATTATAAAATCTACCTGCAGCATCTGATACAGGTGTTTCAAATTAATTTTCTGATGAATCTTAAGGTCAGTCAGTCTCAGTATCCTAAATTACAGAGGCGCTTTACTAATGTTGCCTTTGGATACTCTGTTTACCAGAGAATGTAGGTCTGTTAATGCTCTTTGAGCTCTGAAAATTTCAATCTTAAGTCATCGGGATTTATTACAATATGGAAACTTAGATTCCAATGTTTATCTCACAAGGTAAACCTAAACTCAGTATCAGTTTGTTCTTGAGAACACAGCAGCAGTGATGTACTTTTTGTTATTGGTTCCTGTAATTACTCGAACTAGGCCATAGAGGAGAGATTCAGCACGATCACAATCACATGCAAAAAATTCTTGATTACATTTCCACTTGAGCAGCAACTTAGGACAAAAAAAAAATCTCATTGTAGCAGCAGTGTTGTTAGGAGCACAGGACTACTTCTGAAATATTTGTTCTGTCCAAAGACACATTCAGCAACTTCTTTAAGATGAGAGCATTGGATTGTCTTGGCATGAGCATCTTGCAGAGCTCACACAAAAGAATGGAATTTGTGCAGCTTGTGCTTCCTTAAATCATTGGTAATATTTTTCAGGGTGTAGGTTCTTCTGGTGAAATACTGAATCATTCTTCATCTCATTCACTGGGGGAAAAAATTGATTAAAATATTCATATTGGTTTAATCTGAATAATTGTTAAAAGGTCACCTTTTCCACCAAGAAAGATATTAGCAAAGAATGTTTTTAGCCTACAAAACAGCTGAAAATTTAGCCAAGTGAAAGTTAAAGGAGTATTTGATAGGGCCCTTGTCTCTTTTTCTGGCATAGTAGTAAGTATATCAGTATCAAATGTAATGTTCATCTCATACCAGATTTTATAGTGACTATACAAGAGAATTTATTTTTATTACCTTTTGTAAGTCATGATATGAGCATATAAAATGTCAGCTTTGTCAGAATTAGACTTAGGGCACATTTCAAAGAAGTGGAACCAATTTTAATGGGATTTTTATGCATCTCCATTCAGATGAAATGCAGGATTTAGAGGAAAAAAATCAAAACCAAAGACATATGCAATTTATTTCTGTGCTCTATTTCTATCTCCAATCTCTCCACCAAACAATTGCCTTCAAGACACATTCTGCATCCAAATGGAGAGGCTGTCATAGACATGGAAAGGTCTAGTATGTTTAAAATCACACAAGCAGCTAAATTTAAAAAAAAAAAAAAAAAAAAAAGAGGCAAATAAATGTAAATGTATTTGAACACGGAATATAACAACACATTTAAGGGAGAAAATGTGAAGTTATTCCAAGTACCAAGAATGATGTCCTGCTAACTTCCAGACTAATGACAGGTAGAACATCCTACCCTTTCCCACAGCATCTTGACAGGTGTGGTTATTGTTACCCAAGCACCTTCTTCAGCATCTTTCAGCAGAACTGGGCTCTGCATGAGAAAGCCCTGGAAGACTGCTTTCTTGCCTACAGAACAGTCTGAGGCAATTTTCCTCAGTACAGGTAATGGTCCTGAGTGAGTACTTGCTCCAGCATGAATATCCATGTCAACATAAACCAAGACACGTAAGTATTCCCACTGTCACCAGTCAGATAAAAATCAGAAACTCAGTGTGAAGCTGAGGGGTGACAAGGGAGAAAAGGATTTATAGGAAAACCTGTGAGTAGGTTTAGACAAATACCAGTCAAGGTTACCAATGAAACAGTGATGAAGAGCATGGCTGCTGAATCAGGAAAAAAGCTACCAAAAACACTCAAAAAAGAAAAAGCATTCGTTGGATTTTTCTTCTTTAATCTCCTTCCAAAATTTGTTTGGGTGCGCTCTATAACAAAACAAGATAATATCCTTTTTTTCTGATTGGCATTGTAGAAACAATCACTCAGGACTGAAGAGAAAACTGTTCCATTGTCTTGGTTTGGAAAAGACAGTTGTCTGCCAGGGAAAACTGGAGCTTCCCTTGGAATAGAGAATGTAAACCCTCTCCCTCCGAATTATTATACTTTTGCAATTAAGGGCCTTCAGGCAAAGATTTGGGAATAGGAATAACATTTCCTTACTAGTAATATTACAAAATACAAATGTAGTAAAGCAAACAAACAAACAATAAAAAAAAAAATCCTAGAAACACTGACAGAGTCAGAATACGACCTGACGCCTTGTTGGTCAGGGTGCTGGAAGCAGTTCAATTAAGTCCTCCTGGAGTGGCAAATGTGGTTCTGTTGGAGCAAAGATGACCCTGTAGAAAGGGTCCAGTGGTGGCGGGATGGTTCTGGTCTTCCTCTGGGAGATCCAGTGAAAAAACAGACTGTCCTGCTGTGCTGAATTTCAGCTTTTGTCTTATTTCAGCTACTCCAAGTAGTAACGCCTGGCTGCTCCTACTGGCTGGAGCATCTCTCAATGGGATTATGTACTGTTTTCAGTCATGTGGTGAGCTTTAATGACCCATTAACAGAAGATATTCCCCTGGAGGGAGGATGAGCAATGGAAGAGGTAAAGAACATTGCTCCACATGGTTTTAACAGCTGGCCCATTAAGAGAAGGCACTCACCACCTCCCCCCACAGTTAAGAGGAGGCACTCACACCGTCACCCCAAAGTTAAGAGAAAAAACACCTCTTCAACTGGTTTGAACAGATTGGGAATAGAATAAATGATTTTGGTTATATATTGCAACCCAAGACATCCATAATCTTAGTGGCAACTGTGGTCTTTTTTTTGCAGAGAATGTAGTGCCAGATTACTCCAGGCTACCCTGACCTTTCATCCAAAATAAAGCAATTAGGTATTACCTAAGTTTTCATTCCCACAACCACACACTCATCAAGTGTAATGTGATGCAGCACGCATGACATTCAGGCACTGTGTCCTGCTGCTAGGAGGGTAGCCTTGCAACTCCTCCTACACATTTCTTGTCCCTCAATATTCATTTGCAGGTGGAAAAATGGAGAAATATCGGAGCAGTACAGGAATAAGCAGCATCAGAGATAGAGATCCTTTAGGGAATTGAATAGGCATTTTTGACAAATGATCAGGCACAATTGACAGACAAAACAGGTAGTTAAGCAAAAATGTTTACTATGAATCTCAGTTGTGGAGAATTTTCATAGTGTGAAATTTTAGGCAGAGAATCTTTGAGAGTATTTGCTCTGGTCTAAAATCCTCAATGTGTGGGCCAGAGCATTCAAAGAGATGTGAACATTGCAATTTCACTTCACTAGCCGCCATTTGGGCCTCCTCACACACAAATGTAAATGGGCAGGAGCCCCATATTTAACAGCAGTCTCCAGAGTCATGGAGGGAGGCAGAACCTCAGGAGCAAGACAAAGGGCCAACCTATGCCCTGAGGGCCACACCAATGGAGGTGACCAGAACAGCATCATTTTCTTCACTCGCCATGCTGACCTATTTCACCATCAATATGTTGACTTTAGAGACAAAGTGGTACTTAAAGACCTGTCAGCAAGTGGAATGCATAAGAAATTTGTTGCAGGAACCTAATAAGAGCTCCAGTTTCTAGAAAATGTGGGGTTCAAAGGGAGTGGAGCTGACAGAAGCTTCTGCAAAGACAGTTTACAGAGCGGAGAAGGGGCAACAGCTGAGACCTCGGATCTTCCTAGATTAGCTTTGGCATAAACTGACTCTCAGTGCCTTCCATTTCCCTATGTACAGAGGCTGTGCAAAACACTTCCCTCCAGTGCAAAAAGCTCAGAGGAAGATAGGACATACTGCAGGGGAAAGTGGAACCAAATTCCTTTGTGGTCATTGCATTCTTAATAGGAACAAGCTGCTTTTATTCAAATATTTAAGGCTTTCTCTGCCCTGGCTCTTTGCATGGGTTTTGCCAAGTGGCAGCTCCATTCATTTTAACACAACAATGGTTGCTCAATTGTTGCTCAACTTATCTTTAACAAGTGTCACTTTGACAAATGTTTTTGATAAGCCTTAAAAATTCTGAAATAACATATGGAATGATGACAGAGTCCATCGCTCTGACCAGCATGGTAACAACTTGCTGCTGAAAAAGACAGTGTGGTGGTGCAGAACTGTTTTATTAGGTTTTTATAAGAAGTTTATATTACGGTTCATTTCACTGTATCCCCAATTCTGTATCCCTTTTGTGTTGTCTGTATAATAAGGTGTTTTGCGTCAGTCCTCCCACTCCTCACCTGACTTGTAACATCCCCTCTGCCCCAACCCCCCTCTCTGGGGCAGCTTGTCTGTCACTTTGAGGAGCCCTCCCAGGTTGCAAAATCTCAGGGAGAGGGCTTCAGGTGATGGGCCCCCTGGGGGGAATTCCTTTAGCTGTGGATTTTAGTGGTCCGAGGCTTGGGGGTGGGCACACCTTGTTACCCCCTGAATTCCCTGATTTGTTGTCTTGTTGTAACCTCCCTGGAACCCCTCCCCCGCTTATAGGGGGTAGGAGGGAGGAAAAAACTCTCTCAGCCTCTCAGCTCGGAGCTCTGAGCCTCTCTGCTCCTCAGCTCTTGAGCTAATAAACATCTTTTAACCTGCTAAGCTGAGAGCCAGCCTTTTCTCTTCTGCCGCTGTTGGCTGTCACAACACTATTGGGTCCAGCTGCTAAGCCGAGAAGCCAAAACGAACTGGGACCTTCTGTGGCTGTGTTGACTCGAGCTAGCCGGAGGTCATCTCCCTCCCGGTGCGGGACGAAACCAGACACATGACAGTGTTTTAGATTTATAAACACTGAAATAAAGGTAAAACCTGCTAAATAAACATGCATTCTAGGTTTTTATAGGTTCAGTTCAGATAATTAATTGCTTTATTTGTAGCAAATACTTATTCAATTTACCAGGCAGGAATATTTTCTGTTTAATTAAAAGTATCTTCAGTATTGCACAGGTTGGAATCCAGAAGAATGGTAACTGTGGGTTTGGGTTCACCATGTTTCAATATCATACTTTTAATAAGTAATGGTGAAATGTTTGCAAGTGGCTAGTAGTAAAATTTTTTATAAGAATACACTGTCCTTGCAAACAAGTAGATCTCAGATACCATGCCTCTGTTTCACACTGCCCCTCTGGAAAAAGTTCCAGGTAGCAGTAAAAAGTAGAGCTCAATTGAACAAAACATTCAGGTGCCACAGAGATGAAAGCAGCAGGAACAGAAGGCAATAAAATGAGCTTTGATAAACGAAAAAGCCTGCACTCAGAGAGAAATATGAACAAGCACCTGACGACACAGAGATAACCCAGAAGCCAAAACTGGCACATTAAAACAGACCTACTGTTTTTCTCAGTCATGTTCTCGTACTTGCAAGTGACTGAGAAGGCAGACTGCAGAAAAAGATACCGATGAAAAGTCAAAGTAAACTGGAATACTACCCGGGATTTCAGAGTTGGTAGAAAGAGTCCAGACTAAGATTCTTTACCCTATAGTAGAAATTCTTTATGACAAATGAAATTTGAAGGCAATCAGTTAATAAACACTAAGAATTCTTCTAGCCTAGAAAGTGAATATTTTAATTAATTTAAGTATCAAAATCATAGCCTAGAATTTCAGATTTCAGAAGGGGGAAAATCAAAAATCTTTTTGCAATAATCTTTTTAAACATTTCAGGGGAACTCCAGAGATATTTTAAAAAGTTTATTTTGTATTTCCTTTACTAGCAGGTTTTCATTTAAGGATTACCTTTGATTTCAAGGGATTTTTTTAAAGCACTTGATGTATTACAATATAATTCAGAGCAGCAGTTTTAAGGGACTAAAACAGTTTTCTGCAACAGTCTCCCTAGAGAATTTCAAGATATCTTGCTGAATTTTTTTTTTTTTCCCTGAGTGAAATCCAGTTTTCCAAAACACAGAGTGGAGAGTACACTAGCAGTGAAAGAAGGACACTAAAATCCCTATAATTTTAATGGGGGAAAAAGAGATTTCTATGATCTGATCTAGATCTCATCCTGCCTCACTTCTGCAAAACCTCCTACAGTCTTCAAGAATGGAGAAAGTGATTCTAGCACTGAATTGCTCTGATTTTCAAGGTAAATGCACCTGAAATTTTTGAACCCTTTCTGATGTCTCTGTAGACAGAAACATGTATCTTAAACAGATGTATACAAACAAATTCAGAAATCTTCCATAGAGAATACATGCATAAAAGAACTGGCAGTTACCTGTGCAAGTCAAGATGGACAATGCATTCAAAGTGCTTCATTAAAAACATCAGAACCCTCGAAGTATCAGCACCTTGTTATTTAAAAGTCTCCCATGCCTTTTCTCTCTAGCCTCCTAAGGGCAGCTCCACACAGCTCTGGCTTGTTCTCTCTTTCCTCTCCAGTTCTGGCTCACTCTTTCTCCTCCTTAGTATGGCTGCCTAACCCTGTTTCCGATATATGGCATCTTACCCTTTCTGTCCCTTACACAACCTCCTGTCCCTTCCTCCTCACAGCACAGCCAGCAGACTCCAACTAGCTCCAGCTAACTCCCTCCTAGCTAACTCACTTTTTATCACACCCATAGCTGGGAGGGCAGGGCTCTTTCCACTCTTGGATAATTAACAATATATTGTTAATAAGCTGCAATATATTAACAGCAAGATTGCCTTCAGTACCATCTCCATCTGTCTCTCCACAATCTATCCCCCCACACTTACCTACATTAATGAGTTTTAATCCTTTTCATACCCAGTAATCCTGCCATATGAACCTGAACAAAAGACAGTCTCTTCCCAGTGGTCTTTTGTCTAAGGAAGAAAAAAATCCTAAAAACCTTTCATTATCAATGCAGTTGACTGAATAACTCCATAATAAATCTGAAGAAAAGTGGAAAGACAGCTTTCCAAATGCCTGCTGGGTAATTAAATATAAGCTTGGTTATAAAGCAACTATTCTGGAGCTGAAATGACACAAAATCCTATGAAATCAAAATAAGAGCTAGCTTGCACATGTCTATCTAAACCACCTCACATCAGGTAAATTTAAAGTGCTTAATCTCAATATATGTACTGCCAGTTTAGATATTAAACTGCTAAATAGGCCACACTGACAAATCTGGAGAAAGTATAAACAGGACTAAAAGCCTAAGAAATATTAAGCTATTCATTTTATCAGCAAAGTTGTAAGAAATGATTATTCATGCAATAGATAATATTTTTATGAATAGATTAACAGGTGGAGATAGGTGCTCACTTTTGAATTTAATTTTCACTCTTTCTGAAAGAATAAATCATATCAATGCAGACTGCTTAGAATGGATTTGAATTTGAATAGCTGTAAAAATTGACATATTAAGTAAGGTTCACTTTATAAAACAGGTGGTTAAATATTAAAGGAACCTTTAATTTGAAATTTAACCTTTTAAAAAATAGATATAATAAAAGTAATTTAGGGCAATGTCTTAGCTTAGGATGTGTGCCGTTTGTCTAAGTATCTTTTTTTTTTTTTTTTTTTTTTAAGATTTTTCTTTTCTATTTTCCCTCTGTTATTTGTAGAACATGCATATAACCAGCATAATATCAGCAATACCAGTAAAAATAATAATATTCAATTAAGTAACAAAATGTAATCCAGGGTCAAGCCTTGGAAGTTTTCCTAAATTTGCAGTTACCTTTTCTGTATTCTTTTTATTAGTTTTCGGTGACAGAAAAAGGAAAATCTGCATATAAAGGAGTTAGGAAATATTACCATATAGTCTGCTTCAAATATATTTTATTCATAGTGAATAAAGAGAAAAAGAAATGAAGGTTTGTTTTTCTGACTTCTCAATTTTATAGTTAATGCATCAGGACCTGCCACATAATAAATCAAATACTTTTAAACAGAGGATGACTGGATTTAGTTAAATATATGTATATAGTTATATATAGTTATACATATTTAGTTACATATATATATACACACACACAAAACTTGAGTGCAAGCATAACCTTTAGGAAGGAAGAAGTGCAAGAAAAACCCTTTGTTGCCTTTTGAACTGCCCTGAGATTTCCATAAATCGTAATGATAAGAACTAAATTGTTCTTATGACAATACCTTATGACACCCTGTACATTAAGGCAGGCAGGAAAAAGAAGGTTGATTTCTTACCATCGTTGACATTATTCCAATTCCATACTTTGTGTGCCTTTAAGACTAAGTATATTTTCATGCCAGATATTTCTTTTCAAATTGCATGGCACTGTGTTCAATGAGCTTTATGCTGACTTGACTTCTCAGACAAACCATCACAGTCATCAGGCATGTGTCTGCACCAATGTTTTGATTTGCCTTCACAAGAAACCTAAATATGGGAGAAACAAAGGCTCTGCTAAGCCTCACCAGTAACGTTTGCTTTGGATAGCCAGGATTATGGCTGCAAAGAGCATCACTAATGACACAATCACTTGGGATTTTGGTACTGCTGTGATACTATTGAACAAATATTGCTATGTAACTAAAATAAAAATAACCAAAACATTTTTCAAGGATCTTAGTTTCTTTGCATGTCAACCTCATACTAAAACACTTGTGATGGTGTGCAAGATTTAGGCTGAATCACATCCTCTTTATGCATGGGTTGACATTTACCTCACTGACATTTTATGTGCAAAAGCTGCCCCACACATAAAAGAAACAGTTATTGGATATTTGTAGCTGTCTACTGTTGTAAGAACAGGTAACTCTCAGAAGAAGCCCTGTTCCAGATTACACTTTGTTTTCACTTGCAAGACATCAGTTTTCATACTTTATGAGTAGGATTTTATTTAAAATATGCCATGGTAGCTTTTCCTGATCTAATTTGTGTCTTTCAGATATCACATCCTCTACTGGCCTTTTTTTCTAGGAAAGTCGCTCATATGTGTAACATGAAAGACAACTACTTATATCTTCATATCTTCTGTCAGTTATATACCCTAGACCAATTCTGACTTACAGATTCCTGTTCACATGCTCTTTTATATGTTACCTGCATAGTTTGTTGAGACACTCAATTCATTCTCACTTGGAACACTTCATTCCCTTCAGCAACCACCCCTGACTTTTGAAGGCAGATAAGAGATGTGTTATTCTTCTGTCAAGTATAAACTTCATTCTTCTAACTGCATCATGAGAAGGAGCCTTGCAGTTATTATCAGTAGTCATAACTGCTGTAGGAAAGCACTGGAATCCTGCAAGCAAAAAACAAATTTTACTTCAAGAGTCTGATCCTAAATCTTTCTGAATTACCAGCACTGCATTTACTCTGCCCGCAGTTCCCACAGATACTGTCCAGTGCCTTTTGGGAGAATTGAGCCAGCCACATGCCTCCTACCTAGCTCCTCCACAAGGAGGAACAGACAGTATTCTTGTCATAGAGATCGTGTCTTGAAATTAAATCACAGATGAAGCATAAAAAGGGGCACTAGGTTTTGAAAAAGTTGTAAATTCAGGTCACTTTGAGAAGCGAAAGTCATTTAAAGGCTGTATGCAACTACCTATAAATTTGGGAGTATTTCTACCTTTCAGGTTCAAATCTTTAATAAGACGTAATTGAGAAAGCACAAGGATAATCTATGACGAAAAATCAGGTATACCACTGAGACCAGCAGAGACATTCAGAGATGAAAACAGAAATCACAGTGCTAAACTAGAATCATCTAACTCTCTTCTTCTGCGCTTGCTTATTGTTCCTAAGTCCTGCACCTTGTCTTCAAGCAGTATTTTGCCTTCACTGTCTCCTACCAGCCTCCTGCACAATTGACAGGCTGATCAAATAGGACACGAAAGCACAGGACTTGCAGCAATACCTTGAGATCTGCATTCCCCTCAAGCCACCTACCTGTTTCACCCCTTACAGATCCAAATGAGTCCAGCAGCGCTTACAACCCCAGACTTGGCAGGCTTAGCTTTATTTAATTATGTAAGTGAAGTCAAATCTCCCACTGGAAAGGAGAGAGATATCCACAATCTTACCTTGTGAAGCAAGAAATTAAGACAGACCTAGTCAGTGTATCTGAGATTACTTCTGATTTCATGTCTCCAGTTTTCACCCACAACCACCCTTTGGTGCTGCAGCCCTTGCATGGGGACATCTTCAGAGATATTCTGAATAATTAGCTGTGCATTGCACCACATTGTTCTAATGACAATCTACCAACTAGAGCCAATATATTATACAAGTTCAGGACAAAAAAATTGTAGGAACCACAAAGCAAAACCAATTAACTTATTAATTTTTCTGTGGCCTGAAGACATACACTAAGAAGATAGCTGGATTGTGCTATTATTCTGAGATTTACAACTGACACATACAAATTAATAGCAAATTCACATAACACAATGCATAGTAGCACTTTGTATGAAGTAACTGCCATGTAACTAGTCTGTACTAGCCATTAAGTTTGATAAGATACAAGCTTATTTTGCTACTGCTCAGTCCTCACAGCTAATCTGAGATACAGCCTGCAAATATTAATTAAGGGACATACATTTACCAAGGAGATGCAGCAGAGACTGCTGAAGCTGCAGCATTTACAAGTGGACCTGGAAGAATCTTTCAAAGACAGCACAAAATACTGACCAGCTTTATTTACAACCATTTTTACTCCTTCATTACCTCCTCAAGGAAATATTAAAGAATAGCCCTTTAATGCAAACAAGGCCACAAATTCTTACTGTGAACAAAACAGAGAACGGTTATACATAGCTGAGCAAACCTGCAAGCCAAGAGAGACAATAGCCATCACTGGAGTAATTTGGAAAAGAAAAGCAAGTTTAACTCTTTTTTCCCCTACATCTGTCAAGATGTATGGGAATTGTCTGACAGTGTGCCATACCAGAAAATCTCATAACACAAACAATACATGCTGGTGCATTTTATGTAAACCAATGCAGAAGGAGAATTGTTACTGTCACCTGATTCATGCATTTCTGGCAAAATATGGTCATAATTTCTGTAAAGCACAGCATTATTTTGAGTCCTACAAAGAGTTTAGTAATCTCCTCAAAGTCTGATCTACTACTTCCAAAATTTAAACGTAGTCACTAGACCTCAGCAAAGTGGATCAATGATTATGTAGAAGTGTTGAAATTTTCCTATTTAAGTGAGGTTAGTTAGAATCTCAGATGGAGCTGTCTTGCATCAAAGTATTTTTATGCCTTTGCAAGTCTTTTGGAGGCTTTTTCTTAAGTTATGAAGTGCAACTCAAATTGCTTGATGAAAACATAAAATTTAAGATGAATTTGACCTGGAATTAATCTAGGCCTTGCTAGGTCTGCTTATACGTTCTGTGACAGACAAAGCATAGTATGAAGTTCTCTGCTTCATCTGTCTACAAGGTTCCATGGACACATAGCTTCTTATAGTCACAAAATAAAAAAACTCTTACAAACACAGACCTTAAGCAGTTCCAGCCTAGTAATAATTTAATATGGCCGATACCTAGAAAACATTGATTTGAGTATCTCTAATTTCTATCAAAACCTAATAGTTAGTCCTTTAAACTGATGAATTTTTTCATTTGAAAACTTTCCTGAAACTTTATATTTTATATCAAAAAATACCCCAGATTTTCTCTCTGCAGAAAACCTGGAAAAGAGGTGTTCACCACACTGTTCACTGATGCCAGAATCAAATGATGAATAAAGCTTGTAGCACAAATGACAAAGTCATTCACATTCATTTGTCTTATGCTGGGAATATTTGCCTGAATTTGCATTTTCAAATTAATATGCTATTGTTTGTACATTGCTAGCTATTTGATGTCATCTTATAAAGCGTAATAGTGATTCTTGGATAGCACAAAAGTATATGTACTGTATTTCGTTTTTAATTCTACTTACAGACTCTAAAATTCAGTGTCAGCTCAAGTTAACCTTATATATTTTACAGTGAAATTTTACACTAAACCAAGAAATGCATCCTCACAGCTGAAAAATGTAGTGGGTTAGAGGTGTACTCATAAATCAAGACGGTTCACATTAGCAGTGCAGAAGGGTGCCTGAGAAATATGAGATGGCCACCTAAATTGCACAGTTAGAGACAAAAGACAGCCTCAAGTACATACTTAAAGCATGCTTGCTGAAAACCAAGCCAACACTTAAATGTTGTTTTCTTGGCAGTTCATCAAACCAGGGAGAGAAGTGGAATAGGTAAAGGACTGGACACCAAGGAAAAAGCAGATTGGAAGACAAAGAGATTAAAGAGGACTTGCCTGCTATTAACCCAGGTTGGTTACAGTCTCATTCTTCAATCACACTGCCATTCTGCTTTCCTAAATAATGAGAAGAATTAAGAAGGCTATGCTAAAATAATCCCTTGATGAAAGAATTCCACTTCTGAAATGAAAAAAAGCAATTAGTAAAACAAAGAAAAATAAATTCTTTGGGATTTTTTTCTTTATATCTCACATATTTTCATTGCTGCAAAGTTCAATAAAAGCATAGAGCATGGATTCATAGGTTGTAAAACCTGAAGGGAGCATTGAAATTATGTAATCCCACACATACTTTGCAGTGGGAGACACATAAAAAGGGGGTTAATAAATGAAATCAGACATCTCTCATCTTCACTTGGTACCAAACTGAGCTGCTTTGAGCATTTAAACTAACCAAGCTTGTCACAGGATCATAAAATCGTGGAACACTTTGGGTGAGAAGGGACCCCCCGACACCATCTAGTTCCAAGTCATGGGCATGAAGCTTTCCACTTAGGCCAGGTTGCTCAAAGACCCATCCAGCCTGGCCTTGAACCATCCATGGGATGGGGCATCCACAGCATCTCTGGGCAACCTGTTCCTGTGCCTCACCACCATCACAGGAAAAAAATTTCTTCCTAGTACCTCATCTAAACCTTCTCTCTTTCAGTTGAAAGCCATTTCCCCTTGTCCTCTCACTAAATTTGCTTGTGGCAATCCCTCTCCGGCTGACCCCACAATGCAATACACAATCCAGAAGCATGGGAAGGGGCTATCCCCAAGTAGAGGAGGAGCTGTGGTGATCTGGGTTTTAAAAACAGTCTCCTGTGTGCAGTATTGCATGCAATGGAGTGGTAACTCCTTAACTACTGTTTTAATCCTATATACCTGTGATCCATCCCTTCAAAAAGTGTTCCTGGAGGTGTACACTGAAATTGTCATAGCCCACCTGTAATGGTTTAAATTTAATAAAACCGGGCAGAAACACCAATTAATGTAGGGGTTCTAGTACTAATTTTCTTTTTGTGGGAGGGAGAGATTAGGAGAAAAAAAACAAAGCAGTCTTAAGCTTAAAAAGGAACAAAAATAGTTTTATTAATAAATATTAAAAGAATGAGAAAAAAAAAAAAGGTTGAGAAAAAGAAAACTTAAAATAAAAACAGAATGATACCGCTTAAAACATGCTTCTTTCCTCTTACAAACTATTAACTTTCTTATTGAACAACACAGAAAGACACAACTTAGGATTTTCAGTCAATTTCACTATTTACACATAACCACTCATTACTTTAGGAGAAGAGTCTTTCTAAGATCGTTTTATGAAGACGTTTGCCACAAGACAAAATAGTCCAGTGCTCCCAATGTCACACATCTGCTGCCGTCCAGAGTTTTCGCAGACTGTGATGTTCTATCAGCAAATCTTCTCAGTGTATCTGGGGTACTTCTTCTAGTCTAAAATCATCTTTGTCTCAAAGGCTGAGACCTCCTTTAACCCAGAAGCAGGAGTTTTAAAGTTCCTAAATAAATCTCAATTACATCACCCCTCAATTTTGATTAGAATAGCATTCTACCCAACAATACTAAGACGCTGCAAAGAACAGTTCATTTCTCCATAATTTACCTTAGAGAAGTCCGGTTAAAAATGTCCACTTCTTCAATCCTATTCCAATATTATTAGTTCTTTCACTTCTAATCTGATTTCATGTAGTGTCTATTTCTATGTACTTTCTGGTTTTCTTTCTTCTTTCTTTTTTCTTTTAAGTAAGAATTGTGCTTTTAAAGTTCCATATTGCTAGAAAAGGGTTAAATCTGTTCGGGCTTGCAAAGGCTACACAAAGCTGCAGGAGCTGAAGAAAATGCAAAGCTGTGCTGATGGAGGAAGCTGGTAGATGTCCTTTTTTCCACCCCTCGGACTCATCCAGGGTGGCTCAGCTCAGAGTTGTTATGAAGCTGCAGGCTTTCTTTTTCTGCTGCCAGCGGCGATAAAGCTGGGCCATGGCTTGGCCCTTTCTGCTGCAGTCTGAGCATGTGGTCAGCATTGTTGAACTGCAGCCGATTGCTTCCCTGCAGGGGAAAGGGCTTAGCCGGCCTAGACCCTCTCTGTGAGGGCAGCAGCTTTCAGGGGCCTAGCCGCCCAGAAAGGCAGCAGGGCCCGACCCGGCTGGCCTGGCCTCCTCCGATGTTACCTCATGGCAGATCCCCGAAGCGAGCGAGAGGCCAATCACCACCAATTAGTTTTAAATGTCCCCTCCAAAGTCGCATCAACATTTCCTATTGGTCAAGTTAGCTGCCAATATCCTGGCTAGCTTTTTGATAGGTCCCTGTTCTCCTCCCCAAACTACTCCATGGTTAGGGCAGGGAAAAATACCTCACAATTTTCTATAACTAGAAAACGAAATTATGCCAACCCACAATACCACCTTTGATCAGCAACTCAAGGAACCCGCACAACTTGAAAAGAGAGGCGCATATGGCCCAGAGCCTGGGGAGGGTGGGGGTGGGGGTGCAACTCTGTCTGCATACATGTGACTGCATTAGTAGTGTAGTGGTGCTAGATTAGACCTTCTTGGCATTTACCATGGAAAGGTCTTTGCAAATTTGTATAAGTTTCCTTCAGTTTTATAAGTGCTTGCTACTCTAGTGCATGTTTTATTGTGTTTCTGATATCAATCCTCAATGTACAGTTGCTGATTAATTATGTCCCTCTAATACCTCAATAAATCACAACAACCCTGAGTTAAGAGTTTTTTACTCAGCATTTCCTTCCATGTGATACTTCAGTGCCATTATGTTCATTGATCGCAATGGAAAGTTTTACTCTTTGCCAGTTGTTGGGGGGTTGGGTTTCTTTCTTTTTTACTCATAGAATTTTTTTCCAATAAGTTGCTAGGAAACTAGCTACTGGGTACTTATAGGTACTTAAGAAAAACAGAAGTGACCAAGGTGGGGAGAGGAGTGTAGCACCTGGCTACATTTCCTTTTTTTCTCTGGGAATTTATATCTGAGGGGGGAGATGCGGTGGGTTTTGGAGGCAGGAAAAGGAAGGGGCTGGGGGCAGTTGCTCTCTCTCACTCTTGGCATTGGAAGGAGGAAGGTCAAGTTGTAGCTTACTGCTGGGAGAATTCACTGTCAACACCGGAGTCCAGTCCTAGGGACCTATCACCATCTGCTCGTGCGCCCGGGAATCCTGAGCTCACATTTTGCTGCCCTGCTGAAGCCAGGCTGCCTCTGTCCCACCCCCGCCGCTTCTTTGGCACTGCTCTGGGTCTTTGCAACGCTGTAGACGTGCATGCCCCACCCGCTGGGAGGTCCCACAGTTCCAGCTACCACCGCAGATCTTCTGATACATCTCATCCGCCATTCTGGGATTCCTGCTCATTCCTGCCATTCCGTCTTGGTGTTCCTCAGAGTCCTGCAGGGGCACCAGGATCAGACTGCCTCAGGGTTTTGTGAAGCAAAGCCTCTCCTCCACCCCTTCCTGCCTTGGCCAAGAAGGCCGTCATGAGGTTCCTGGTTTCTGTTTTGTTGTTAATGCCATAGTTATTGTTGGGTTTTTTGCTTTGATACACATACTAGCAAAGAACTGTTATTCCTACCCTCATGTCCTTGCTTGAAAGCCTCTTAATTTCAAAATTATAATAATTCTAAGAGAGGAGGTTTACATTCTTCATTCCAAGGGAGGCTCCTGCCTTCGCTAGCAGACACCTGTCTTTCAAACCAAGACACCTGTATAAAGAATCAGAAATTCTAATATCCAGTTCTTCACCATCTTCAGCATATGAAACAAAACAGAAATAAAACCCAAAAAATGTTTATATACTAATTTAGAGATAACACTTCTAGATTTCACTCATACAAATAAACCCTAATCATTGACAGATGTTTATCTGAACAGAACAAAGACAGCAGATCTGTTCTCATTAGTTCCCAAGACACCCATATATTCAGAGCTGAGAGGTCTAGGGTCTTCTTGGATATTGTTCTCCAACAAACATTTTCAAATAGTCAAACATAAAAATAAGAAAAATAATTCTGTATTATTTTAATGGATTTATAGTTACTTTTTCAGGAGAAAATTCCCTTCCTCCAAATCAGGCAAGGCTGGAAATGCTGTAATTCTCTTCCCTTGACTACTTCACAGAATAAGCAGTGGTTTATATGTTGATGAGGTTTCACAAGCAGGAATGAGCTTCCTGACCTAGCCCAAACAAAATTTGTGAAAGGGCAATGCTTCACAGGAACTCTCAAAGAATAACATCCACTTCCACATGTGATTTCAATATCCAAGTCATTACAGTTTCTCTTTTCAACACTGATTGTAATAATTCTTAAACTAGCATTTTTAAGCTCCATTTCTAGACATCCACTATTGCCATCTACCTAGCAAACTTCTTTCCTTATCTCTATTTCCAGTCCTTCTGGACTGCTGGTGGTTACACAGCTGGATTCAAACTGCATCTTTCTACATAGCATAAAATCTCTCAAAGGATGATGAAGGAAAGATTTTAAAAGAGTGAAATAATAAGTGGAAGGAGTTTCAGAAGGTCCAGAAGGAAATTAAAGTGAGATTTTAAAGATTGCACAATTATCTGAACCCAGAAACCATGAGCCGTTGATATTATTTCAACTGGTATACCAGACTGGATTTTACTGCAGTTGGGTCAAAAGTAAAATTTAAACAACTAAACCTGAAAAAAATACAGAAACAGGTAAAAACAAAAGCTATGAAGACTTGGTGAACATTCTCCAGGTCTACTTTTTTCCAGAATTTGCCAACAGTGAGAAAATCCTTTTTTTAAGCTGCTGCAAGATAGAAAGTCACTGAGGAAGATATTAAAACCTGCTAATTGACAAAAATCATCTCCCTGACTGCTGATTTCTAAACTTTCTGGCATTTTGTAATACATGGAACAAGCAGTAAAGCAGCAAAAAAAGCAGAGTATGGATAGCAGCTGTGCTATCTTCCTTGCTGATACTGTTTTCAACCCACTCCTTTTGTGAAGATTTCAGGTAGTATCTACAATTCTCATTTTCAATTACAATGAATATCATGTCCTTCTGGGTGCTGCAATGCTCACCATTTAAAAGGAAAGAAAGACAACTTATCAAAAGATTTTAGGCTGGTTTTTGACCTATTCTCCATCACTTTTGTTAGGAATGACCAGGGCAGGAGAACAAGTTCACTCCTTCCAGCGCCTTTATTAATCAGCTCTTTTTGAAAGGGGTAGCTCGGGGAAGGCCTACGCCACCGCTGCTCCCGATGGGCACCGCCGAGGAGGAGGTCTGGACGAATCTGCGCAGCCGCAGAGTCGGGAGCCTGGCCTCACGGGAGTCCCTCAGGTCTCTCTCTGCAGTGTGCTTTGGGCTGGGGGGTGTCTCCCAGTGGGTGCCTCTCAGGTCAGGGTGAGATTCTGGATGTTAGTTCAGCTAAGTCCATAGGTGCCTGAAGGCCTTCCTCACCCGTTGATACCTTTCTCTTTGCTGGAAGTGGTGCTGGCTCGTTGTTATTAGGGGTTGTTGGTATTTACCCCACTTCCTGCTGAGAGGTGCTCCTTGGGAGTCCCCCTTCATCTCCATATTGGGTGGTACTTCATGGAGGGTGGCTGGTCTCTGGGTGGGTTCTGGGCGGTGCCTCCAGACTGAAGGACAGACGGGGTGGAGCTGATGACAGGCAGGCAGTGTCAGTGTCTCGGTGGGCGTGTTGCTCACTCTATGGGCCAATCGGGGAGCAGCGGCTGCTTAACATGGGATAGGGTAAGGGGAAACTGGGATTGAACAATGGAGTCTAGGGGCCTGACTCGGAATAAGGTAAGGGGAAATACACAACATTAGGGATTAAACTGGGGTCTGGGGTACACAGAACAGATAACCAATACAGATAACATCAACACATAGAACTGGTAACAAGAACAAATAACATGAATACGAACAGCTGTTTAACTTGACACAAACTCCTAATACTCTGCACTTTTCTGAACTTTATTTCTCACAACTTTTATACCACCCTGGCCCTCGCTGGGCCTTCACTGGTTTCAGTGTGATCAGAGTTGAGCCACAAAAAAGGAATGCAACTGGAAGGAGGCTGGAGGGAACTGGAGGCATGAAATGCAAACATCACGTGGTTGACATAATAGCAATTTACTCGAAACCAAAATAAGAAAAATACTGACCCAACTCACAGCCAGTGGCACACCACTCTATCTACTCCAACCACTGTAGTGGTGTGAGAGTTGTTTTATTGAGTTATTAAGTTATTTTTTTAAGATTTTTAAGTTATTTTTGTAGTGGTTTAGTCCACTGTAACCCCCCCCCTGTGTTTTGTAATAATTTTCCCCCTTATGAGTTAGGTATTTAAGCAGACATTTTCTGTCAATCATTCCTCCCCTGCACCTGTCCCTGTCAATTCTCCCCTCTCCTCGTGGTTGCCCTGTCTGTCACTTCGAGACCCTTCCCTGGATTCTGGAAAGATCCAGGAGAGGCATCGAGTGGTAGGCTGGTGCCCGGGGAATCCCCTCCTACCCTCCTGTGATTTGTTAATGGTTCAGAAATTGACACCCCTCTTACCACCCCTGTGTTCCCTGGTTGGCTGACCCGTTGTCAGTCCTCCCCCGTTTATAAGTGGCTGTCAGGCTTTGATCTCTGCTCTCTCTGGGCAGCAGTAGGCTGAGGCGGAGCTCTTTGCCGGACTCCCCTTAATAAACTACCTTCTACCTTGCCTAAAGAGAGACGACTCTTTTTCCATCGCCGCAGTTGCAACTCCATCAGGTCCACTCGCTGGTGTGGGGAACCAAGAACTCACCGGCAGGAGGTTACTCGCCCTGCCTGTAACCCCGACTGATCCTCGCTGTGGCATTTCAGAACTGAGCTAGCCTGCACACCTGCCAGGCATGAGAGGACACTGCTATACAGAGTGGCGCCTGAACGTGGGGCACCTCACGCCAACAAAGCAGCTTGGATCCAGGCAGGACCCAGACCCACAACAACAGTATCAGCGCCCGCCGCACAGCACCCTGGACAGAGTGGACCACGTGGCATGGACTGGGGCTTCGAAGAGCCCAAAGCAGTTCTTGGAAGTCATGCTACCTCTGGTAAGAGCAGTTTCTGTAGAAACTTGCTCCCAGGGGAAGAAGGCAGCAGCTCTGGAGCACCCCCAGAGTCTTCTTCAGTAACGCACTGACAACTCCAGGCTTTCCAGGTTCCACGGAAGGGGTGAGTATCGCCTGCAAGTGGTACTTGCTTTTGGTGGGGCTCCCCCGGTGAGGGGAGACCCAATTTGGAGGAATAATCCTCAGGGATCCTGATAAAGGACTTTGGCTGCACAGCCTGGAGGCTTGGGGTTTGCCCCAGACCTCTGTCGGAAACCTTCCTGATGTAACAGGTTAATGCTTTGTTCATTGAACTTGCAAACACAGGATAACTCATGATTTTTAAGAGAGCCTTTAAACTTGCAAACATGGGATGACTCATGACTTTTTAAACTTGCAAACACAGAATAACTCATGATTTTTAAGAGAGCCTTTAAACTTGCAAACACAGGATGACTCATGATTTTTTTGACACATATGCTATTGCTTAACAAGGCTTTTGAGCACCAGGAAGGGGAACTGTGGCTGTTTTCGGAAGATAGAAGACGGTCTCCTAGCAACAAGATAACACCGACATGATAACAGAAGAACTGTACAAAACAGAACTGGAAGACCGTAACTGTGCGGTAGTCGGCAGAGTGCAGACTCCCCCTGTTGCCCAGCGCTGCATTTGCTTATGCCCCGCTTCCTGTAATTAATAAAATTCTAATTGGGACTAAATCTTGAGTCGTGCAATTTATAACACTGAGAACCGTCTTTAGTTGCTTTTGTTATTTAATCTTTTAGTTCGGCGCGAATCAGATTCGCACGGTGGCAGTTTTCCGGGTTTTTGTAGCCACCTGCTTGCTTTTGTGGTTCCCCCAAGTGGGCAGAGAAGAGACCGTGACTCGATTTTAGGGAGAAAAAACTGCAGTTAAGTTTTATTTTTGGTTTCAGTTTGCCTGGCTGTTAGTTTGGGAACAACACATATCAAGAGAGATAGGTGTAAAACTTTCTGTCGTTCAAAAGAGTGTGTATTATACTTTAATTTCAGTTGCACAAAAGGCTCAGTTAAAAGTTTCAAAAAGCGATTTAAAACATTTCATTCGCTGGCTTTATTCGTATTTAGCGTGGGTCCCCCGACCAGATCAGCAGCGCCGAGTTTTGGGGCGCTGTGAGAAGGAAAATTACTCAATTAGCTGCATCGGGAGATAAGAGACACTTTAAAATATTTTAATTTGGCAGCGCAGCTGTATTCGGCAGTAAAGTCTTAGAAAAGAATGCAAAAACCGCCAGAATGTGAAAAGACAGCCCCCGGTTCCCCTGCCTCTCTGCCCCAATCCCCTTATCCCCGGAAAAGTACTCCGAAAGAAGCGGCAAGAGATCCGCGTGCTAGCTCAGGTTTCTTCAGAATTTTCCGATCCCCAAGCCCGCACAGCCAGCATGATCCGCGCGGTTCGCGTGGCTCTCACCGAGCTGCGCGGGACCTTTCGGGCAGCTCTGGCCAGGCTGCCCGAAAGCCCTTCCCGTCCCTGCGTTTCCCAGTTCAAAAATCCCCAGTTCAGTTTACAGGTAATGAGGAAGCAGAACGCTTTCCCCTGCCGAAAGATGGCAGATGCCACGTGGCGAGGCTGTCCTCATCTCCCAGTCCTTCCCGCGGTTCCTTTGATCCCACCCTTAACCCCTCCCACTCCCTCTTTCCCTCCTATCCCGGTGACGCAGGGTCCCTGCGGCCCCGTGCCGCTCTGCCCGCTCCTCCTGATGCCTGTGACACAGCTGTGCCGTGCTGGGACAGCAGCGGGACCCGCTGTGCCTGCGCGGTGCCCGCAGCCGCGGCCGCCCGCTCCGCGCCGCCCGCCCCACCCGATCTCGGTGACGTCGCTCTCCCCGCCCCCCCGGCGTCCCTGCGGGCCGGCGCCGGTCCGCCTGAGGCAGCGCGGGGCCAGGCGGCTTCCTCCACGGCGCCGCGAGCCGCCGCCCCGTCTGCAGCGGCGCCGCCCGGGACCGCTTTGCCGCGGGGCCGCCCCGCCTCACTCTCTTCCCCGGGCGCGGCGCGGGCTGGCGGCGCCGGCCCCCCCACCCTGCTGCAGCCTGGGGCTGCTCCCCAGCAGCCGCGGTCCGTCCTGTTCGCTTCCTCGGGCCCCCCCCATCAGCCCTTCTCCTGGGTGACATCATACCCTGACCAAACTACTCCCCCCACCCCCGGACAGCAAGGGTCAGGGAGTCCCGATTCCCACGCTCCTCCTTCCGGTTCCTAAGGTCCAAACCTGGAAGTTAGTGAGCCAGAGCCGGCCTCGATGGGGCTGCCCCCCTCCTTCCTCATCCCTACTCTAGCCCCTGTCACCTACCGAAGTTCCCGCGGAGGCCAAAACACCAAAGCCATTTACCACCTGTTCCCACAGGCCACCATCAGAGATCTATGTAAAGCTCCTAAGGAATATGGAAAGGATAGTCCATACTTCCGGGGTCTTTTAAAGGCAGATCTCTCAGGGGCTGAAACACTCCCTGCTGATTTAAAGCAGCTGTTTTCTTGCCTGCTTAACTCCACAGAATATAGGCTTTGGGAGGGAGCATGGAAGCAGCTGCTCAGGGATGCCCTGCCAGGTCTCCTGGACGACATAGAGACTATGGTGGATGGTCATGGGAATCCTCTCACCTTTGAACATCTCGTGGGTGAAGGGCAGTGGATGGAGGCAACTGATCAAGTTGCTTTACCCCAAAAGTGCCTCCATGTGGTAAAAGAAGCAGCCTTAACCGCATTTTTTTACAATGCAGCCTCATGGTCCAGTGGTCCCATATTCAAAGATAAGACAGGGCCAAAGTGAATCTTTTACAGATTTTGTGGAGAGGCTCTCCAGGGCCATTGAGGTCCAAGTTAAAAGTGAAGGGGCACGTGAATGCATTTTAAGGGAAATTGCATTTTCAAATGCAAATGATCTGTGTTGTGCTGCAATTTTAAGTCTTCCCTCAGAACCTGCACTCACCTTACAGGACATGCTCCGAGTATGTCAAGGAAAGGTCCCGTTCATGAGCGCCTCCACAGGATAGCGGCCCAAATTACACCATGCTGCGACCATCGAAGCTGAAGGCTCCCAGGAAACATCGAACACCAGGAAGAAGCCTTCTGTTCAAGGCTCCCAAAAATGTTTTCTGTGTGGGAAATTGGGGCACTGGTCCTCCCTATGCCCCCTTAAAAAAGAATAAGAATTTGAAGAATTCAAAAACAAAAAGGGGGGCGGGGGGGGGGGGGAAGGGGAAAAAGGGAGAGGGTTTAAACCCTCGCAAAAATATTAAAGGGGGAACGCAGGTCCACCTTGTGTGACGACAAAAATGAGGTGGACCGAGCAGAGGGGGAAGGGGGAGAGAGCCAAGGGAAAAAGGAGGAAAAGCTGCCTTACCCCATTAGGGTTAACAGAAAAAAGAATTTACCGGAAATGACACACACGGACCATGACATTGCAAAACCAATTTTGACAATGAATTCTAACTATACACCTTATAGATTACGGCTCACAGAGGGTTTGCACCTGAAAGACAGCAATTGGAAATTGGTATCAGTTAACAACGGTGAGCAAGGCACTTGGCCAAGGGTCGAAGGTAAGCTCATCGTTGTGGGGGATTGCAAACACACCCCGCAAGAGATCGAAATCCTTCCAGGAACACTGGACAACAATCCCGGGAGGTTCGTTCTCTGGCTACGATGTACCCACCCACCAACCTTCTTACCAAAAGGACAAATAGTTGCCCAAATCATACCTGCCTGGTAGCACCCGGAAGAGAGCATACCAACAGCTTGTCCAGTATATAACATCACAGAGGCAAAGCCCCAGGTGGCATGTGAGTGGAGTGTGGGTGGGGAGGCCATTAACATGACAGGCCTCCTAGACACCGGGGCAGACTTGACGGTATTCCCAGCCAAGCATTGGCCGTCACATTGAGCCTTGGAAAACGTGGTCGGACACGTGCAAGGTATAGGGGGGATGCAATTGGCTAAGAAATCAAAGAGCATGGTGCAAATTAAGGGGCCAAAAGGGCAATTGGCCAGTTTACGCCCTTTTGTTTTGGATTATAAGGAACCCTTGTTGGGGAGAGACCTGATGGCCCAGTGGCGGGGTCACAATTGACATCCCAGACCCCTCACAGGATTTTTGGGTGGCGACCACTGAGGAGCGCCCTACCCGCAAGCTGAATTGGAAAACAGATACACCAGTGTGGGTAGAGCAGTGGCTGCTTTCAAAGCAAAAATTAAAGGCGCTTGAAGAGCTCGTGGAGGAGCAGTTAGCCAAAGGCCACATTGTAGAGACAACCAGCCCTTGGAACTCCCTGGTTTTCGTTATCCAGAAGCTGGGGAAGGACAAGTGGAGGCTCCTCCAGGACCTCAGACAAATTAACAATGTGATTGAACACATGGGCTCTCTTCAACCTGGTATGCCTTCCCCTACCATGCTCCCACAAAACTGGAAATTGGCTGTAATAGATAGAAAAGATTGCTTTTTCCATATTCCCCTACACCCTGACGACGCCCCAAGTTTTGCATTCTCGGTTCCCACCATTAACCGAGAGGCCCCAAGGAAACGCTACCATTGGCGTGTTTTACCCCAAGGGATGAAAGTTTTGCCAGTAATATGCCAGTGGTATGTGGCTTCCTTGCTGTCCCCGGTCCGCGTAGCCGCAGAGAAAGCAATCATCCATCATTATATGGATGATGTGCTTGTGTGTGCCCCCGCCGATGATGTCTTGTCACACGCGCTTGACCTGACAATCAATGCATTGGTTGTTGCAGGGTTTGAGCTGCAGGAAGAAAAAGTTCAAAAGATGCCACCTTGGAGGTACCTTGGGCTGGAAATTGGCAAGCGGACCATTGTGCCACAAAAATTGGAAATTAAGGCAAAGATCAAGACCCTCACAGATGTCCACCAACTGTGTGGGGCATTGAACTGGGTGAGACCCTGGCTAGGTCCGGCCACCAAGAACCTGGCCCCTCTTTTCAATTTATTGGAAGGGGGAGAGGAGCTGAGTTCTCCAAGGGAACTCACCCCAGAAGCAAGGGATGCGCTGGGAAAGGTGCAGCATCTGATGTCCACTCGGCAGGCTCACGGGTGTGATCCGGACCTGCTTTTCAAATTTATAGTTATGAAAAATTTGCCACATCTCCATGGGATCATTTTCCAATGGAAAAATAACACCAAAAAGGACCAGGGCAGAGAAGACCTGCTCTTAATCATAGAATGGGTCTTCCTCAGTCATCACAGGTCCAAAAGGATGACACGTCCACAAGAACTGGTGGCTGAACTGATCTGGAAGGCTAGAGTCTGGATCAGGGAATTGGCCGGATGTGATTTTGAATGCATTCACATTCCGATTAGATTAAGATCGAGCCAGATTACAAAGGCGATGTTAGAACACTTGCTTCAGGAGAACGAAGCACTGCAGTTTGCTCTGGATTCCTTTACCAGACAAATTTCTATTCATCAGCCAGCCCACAAAATTTTCAATCAGGATGCCAAATTCACATTAAGTTTGAAAAGTGTTCTGAGTAGGAAGCCTTTAGAGGCCTTGACAATTTTCACTGACGCATCCGGAAGGTCCCACAAGTCGGTTATGACTTGGAAGGACCCTCAGACTGAGCAGTGGGAGGCAGATGTTGCTGAGGTGGAGGGATCACCTCAAGTTGCTGAGTTGGCCGCTGCCGTCAGGGCTTTCGAAAGGTTCCCCGAACCTTTCAGTTTGGTGACGGATTCCACTTATGGGGCAGGAGTGGTGTCCAGAGCAGATCAGGCCATACTGCAGGAAGTGTCTAACACCCCACTGTTTGAGCTGCTCTCTAAGCTTGTCAAGCTTGTCTCCCATAGGGAGCAGCCATTCTTTGTGATGCATACAAGATTGCATACTGATTTGCCAGGTTACATTGCTGAGGGAAACAGAAGGGCTGATGCTCTCGTTGCCCCTGCTGCAATGGCCCCATTGCCTAACATCTTTGAACAGGCAAAGCTCAGCCACCAGCTCTTCCATCAAAACGCACCTGGCCTTGTTCGCCGGTTTCACATCACCTGGGAACAGGCTAAGGCAATTGTGGCTACGTGTCCCTCCTGCAATCAGCGTGCACTTCCCACCTTGAGTGCAGGAGTGAACCCCAGAGGCCTAAAAAGCTGTGAGCTGTGGCAGACTGACGTGCCACATATCCCCCAATTTGGCAGATTTAAGTATGTGCACGTCTCAGTGGACACCTTCTCCAGCACAGTCTTTGCTTCCGCCCACGTAGGGGAGAAAACCTCGGATATAATAAAACACCTCATCCAGGCTTTCTCCTTCATGGGCATCCCGAGGGAGTTAAAAACCGATAATGGCCCAGCGCACCACTCCAGGGAGTTCAGCAGCTTCCTGCAACAATGGGGAGCGGGACATAAGACCTGCATCCCCCATTCCCCGACAGGCCAAGCCGTGGTGGAGAGGACCCACAGGGAAATCAAAAGGGTCCTCAACCAGCAACAACAGGTTTTAAAAATAGAAACACCGCAGACCCAATTGGCCAGGGCACTATTCACTGTGAATTTTTTAAATTGTACTTTTGAACTCTTAAACCCTCCAATCGTTCGCCATTTTGGGGCAAACCCTCAATTAAACATCAAGGAGAGGCCACCAGTCATGGTCCGGGACCTTGAGACTGGAAGGACGGAGGGACCTCATGATTTGGTCACGTGGGGTCGTGGATACGCTTGCGTATCCACCCCCACGGGGCTGAGATGGTTACCATCCAAATGGGTGGGGCCCTATGTCCCGAAGGTCTTGGGGGTGAACAAACAACTACCTCAAGTGACACAAGCAGCATTTAGGCGGAGAAGAAGGGAAAGTCTTTCTGGGATGGGCTCCTTTTCCTAAACCCTCTGTTTGGACAATAATTGTTTGTTTCAGTCATTTTAGTTACGATGGAACCTGTCCAGCGCCAGTCCCCAGCACTGAGGAAATTCCACCTGCTTCTCAGCATCCTCTTGCTCTCCCAGTCTCGCTGCTCCGGTCTCCGGATGCCTGGCATTCCAGCCCAAAGCCAACGCTTGGGCGACTCTCGCCAGGGCAATGGGGCAGGACCACATTGCCTCTCAGCCACATCGGCAGACAACCCACTTATGACCTGCCTTGTGGGGACCCCAAATGGGCCCAAAGAGTTACCCGCCAAGCTCCTGGAGAACGCAGAGCAGACCAATAGAGAGGGTGCTTTTAAGGGTCAATCCATCTCCCAGCTATCCCCACCTGATTCTTTTCTAGATGTTGAAATTACGTTCCTGATTAGAGATCCATTTTTGTTGTGAAAAAAATATATATCCTCCCTTTCCACCTTAAGTTTTCCCCTCAACGAATTAGAAATTTTAGGTTCATCAAATGCATCTTTTTGTGTTCATTTTATGTTTACCCCCCCTCAGGGTCAAGAGAGATCGTATCAGTTTGTCTGTCAAACCAAGGATGTTTACACAGCCAAAATATGGTGCGGCCGGATCGCCCATGTGGAAATGGCTTCGACAACTGATAGTAAACCCCTGGCCCTTCCTAAAGGTGTGGTTTTGATTTGTGGGGATAGAGCATGGGCAGGCATCCCCCCTCACCTTGTAGGAGGACCACGCACTTTTGGCCGGTTGGGCTTGTTTTCCCCTAATAAGACCACTCTCATGAATTGGCAGCGAAAAAATTCCACCAGCAAAAAGGTCCAGAAAAGAGATTTGGCCTCTCTCGATGCCAGTTGTGACTCAGAAATTATTCATTGGTCAAAAGTAAAGGGTGTGGCAGTCACAGTTTTTCTACCCTGGGTATCAACTGCGAAAGCTCTAGGTGAGCTGGCTCACCTGGAGTGTTGGGTGGCTAAACAAGCAAATTTAACTTCCAACACGCTGGCTGGCCTCCTATCAGATGAGGAAGTAACAAGGCAGGCAACGCTGCAAAACAGGGCAGCCATCGACTACCTCCTCCTCCTCCATGGACATCGATGTGAGGAGGAGGTTGTTTCAACCTGTCGACGAAGGCTGAGGATGTCCACAAAGCCATCCAGAGCATCCGGGGCATGGTAGAAGACATCAAGAAAGAGACTGGTGACTGGCTGAGTGGGATGTTTGGGAACTGGGGCATTTCGGGCTGGGTAGGCTCAATTATAAAATCAATTCTGTTAGTTTTATTTATTATTGTATTAATTTTAGTTATGATTTGTATTGTCAGAAAAATGTTAAATAGGTTGATTTCTAGTACCACACACTCCCCCTCCGTAAACCGAGTAGCTATGTCATCCGTGCCTGAATGGGAGGAGGGCATAGAGTGGGAGGAGGACATGGAACTGGAAGAAGATTCGGAGGAAGACAGAGACCTGGAAGAGGAACCTCAGGTGGAGTGGCCTGTTCAACTAAAGTGGTTCGATGAGGCATGTCCAGACTCAGAGCATTGTCCTCCCCCGTTCCAGTTCTCCTCCTCTTAAAAAAACAAAATAGGGGGAGATGTAGTGGTGTGAGAGTTGTTTTATTGAGTTATTAAGTTATTTTTTTAAGATTTTTAAGTTATTTTTGTAACGGTTTAGTCCACTGTATCCCCCCCTGTGTTTTGTAATAATTTTCCCCCTTATGAGTTAGGTATTTAAGCAGACATTTTCTGCTTAAATCATTCCTCCCCTGCACCTGTCCCTGTCAGTTTCCCCCTCCCCCCCCCCCATTCCCCCCTCCCCCCCCGCCCCCCGTGGTCACCCTGTCTGTCACTTCGAGACCCTTCCCTGGATTCTGGAAAGATCCAGGAGAGGTGTTGAGTGATAGGCTGGTGCCCGGGGAATCCCCTGCTACCCTTCTGTGATTTGTTAATGGTTCAGAAGTTGACACCCCTGTTAACACTCCCGTGTTCCCTGGTTGGCTGACCCGTTGTCAGCCCTCCCCCGTTTATAAGTGGCTGTCAAGCTTTGATTTCTGCTTTCTCTGGGCAGCAGTAGACTGAGGCGGAGCTCTTTGCTGGACTCCCCTTAATAAACTACCTTCTACCCTGCCTAAAGAGAGACGACTCTTTTTCCATCGACGCAGTCGCAACTCCATCAAGTCCACTCGCTGGTGTGGGGAACCAAGAACTCACCGGCAGGAGGTTACTCGCCCTGCCTGTAACCCCGACTGATCCTCGCTGTGGCATTTCAGAACTGAGCTAGCCTGCACGCCTGCCAGGCATGAGAGGACACTGCTATAAACCACCACGCTTTCTCCACCACGAGGAACACAGGGAAGGGAAAACTGAAGATCTGTAGGCTCCCACCACACACCAACCAAACGTTGATGGCAAAAGTGGCTATGGTGGCCTCCGACACAAAGGAAAGAGTTGCACTCTTGCAATTCAGAGAACCCCTGATTGTTTGAAGATAGATCAAATAAGCCCTCTCTTTCATCAGACCTGGGCATGAGGACATGCTCTCGAGGGAGAGACTGGCTCTTACCCAGTGGTGAAGGAAATTTACCCAGCTCTCAGTATGGATGAGAGGCCAGGGAGGAAACTCTTTTCTAATGCTACCATCACAAGACTCCATGGCTTGGAGGATGGGTATTGTTCTTGCCTTTGATCACAGCTCTTAGGATCAAGCCCAGCCACATTTTCAGACCACTGCAGGTGCTTTCATTTTACTGTTTGTTTTCTACAACATAAGCATACCTTTTTAACATTCCCATTTTCTATCCTCCCTGCATAGAGGAGGATAGAAGTATACCCTCCTTGTTTCTCTTTTGTTCCTCTTTTGTTCTGCTCTTAAACATTGCTCATAATAATATTCACAACCAGTCACATAAACTGTAGAGTATTTCTGCAAATCCAAAAGGAGTATTCTGAATGATTACTTCATGGAAGAAAAAAGACCCAAAACCTCTGATTTATAACGCCCCCCCCCCCCCCCCCCCCCCATCCTTTCCTCTCCAGTAGAATTTTATTAAAATTAAAATAATGAGATACCTTTTGGAAAGACATGAGCTAAAAAACAAGACCAGAGGTAAAAAACCAATTTTTTTTTTGCCTATAAATTCATTAGAAAAAAGAAACCATAAAATCACTCTTCCCTGTTTTTGTCTGGTAATTGTTTTTCCATTCATACCTGGACAATCCATTGATTTCTCTTCAAGGTTTAAAAGACAAAAAATAAAAAAAAAATCCAGGTGTTTTTTTTTTTTTTTTTTTTTTTTTTTTTTAATGAGCTACCTAATTATCTAAGCTATTTATAATAACTCATTCTCATATAAGTCATTCACAACTAGCAAACTAGTGCCATTACCAGCCTTGAAGTAGAACACCACTGGCCCTGGGACCATGCTTTCAAGCTCCCCAGTGACTTTTCTTACACAATTCTTGCCTTGTTATTATTCTTGCCTCCAGACCCATATTCCCATATTTAATGGTTTTCCCTTTGCACCTTTTTTCTCCTGAAAATTATTTGGGTTTGAGGTGGTTGTTTCCTTTATACCTTTGTCAGTCAAGATGGTTAGAAGAACACTTTTGTGTATCCCAACAGAGACACTGCCTGAATTTATTTTACACAGACATGACCAGCACAATAGGCATTGTCAGAAACAGTAATTGAAATTCTGGGGGAATTTACCAGAAAAATTTAGGACCTCAGGCAGCAGAAGAATAAGGTATTTATATCCTAAATTTTGAGCTTCATGCTGTCAAAGTATCATTTGAGTTGTGAGGTTTTTCCCACCTCTTTTCCACAACTGGCCATTAAGCTTCAGGAACTCAAGGTGTTAAATTCCTTCATGTTTATATGACATTAACAAAAGGTAGAAACGTGGTTGCCTGAAAGACAGAAGAAATTTTCAAGAAAGCTTGTTTTTCACTTCATTAACACTGTTTAAGAAAGGCAAGTCAAGGCAAGAAGGAAGAAAATTCAGATTGTTTTTCTTAGAGGGTATTGTAAATTATCCTTTTCCAGTTTCTGCTGCAGAGAGCTGGCAGTGTCCTAATGCATTTAGAAAAGAGAAGAATATCAAGGCATCTGTGTAATTAAGAGTGATAGTCCTATATTGCAGGAGGGCTACTATCCCACACAGTTTGCTAAAGACAGGATTGGGAGTGCAGCTCTGTGTTTGTTTACCCGATGAACATCTGCACGGAAATCTGATACCATGTGTTGCCAGGAATTCTTACTGGAAGGGAGCTGAAATATTTAGCAGTTTGATCAGTCTGTTTCTCTGCCTCAAGGAGTATATGGAAGTGTGTCAGTTCTTGTTATTTCAGCCACAATACTTGTATATCCTTACCTGGGTGCTGATTTGGTAGTTCAGATAAACCCCTACATAGCCTACATAAGCTGCTGATTTGGCAGTTCAGACAAACCTTAAATGAGACCCTAAGAATTTTGTTTACTGATGTTAAAGAGTAAAGGCAAGTAGTTTAGGCAAAAAACACTCTTCCACAAAACCCACTGACAATATTGCCACAGCATTTAACCAAGAGAAAAATGAAAAGTCCCTTTGGATATTTATATTTCTATGTGGCCTTACATTATCTAGATCAATGGCGGTTGTTTCTGATTTAGGTCACCGAGAAAGGTCTTCATACATCAAAAGGTTATTTGCTTATTCAAGTGCCTGCATATTTTTTGGTAGATGAATCCAGAAAGAAACACCTTTAGATTCTTTGTTTTACTCAGAACTAAACATGAATAATTTGGACCTTTTCAGAAAATTTTCATGCATGTATCTGCACTGAAATCTTGACTAGCAAGTCACTGTATCTAAATGTGTCTCAGAAGGAAACCTGTAAGGTTATAAGTAGGATTCAGTGCATTACCACAAAAAGAGTCAGGCAAAAAAGTAGATCTTATGACAAGAAGTGCTGGCTATGGGCCTGGATCTACTCCTACTATGAGTGCATAGGTCCTGGACCATCCAAAATTACTCAAGACTGTGGAAAAAGGTATCCTTGGGCTGAGAAAACACCAAGCTAGCAACCCTAGGAAAAAGGTAATGCAGAATGACTTTTTATTTTACATACTAATTATGTGGCTTCCCTGCAATGTCCTGGCTGTGGCTATTACTCTCTGCTGGCAGTTTCCCCGTTCCTGAAATCTGAAACTTTTCTTCTTTCCTCACTCACTCCCTTTGTCCTCGAAAATAGGCATCTCTGATCCAAAAAACTGCATAGTTTGAAACTTTCAATTCAAACGGAGGCATTTCACTGAGTAGGAACAACACCTGATGATACAGCACCAGGATGAAAAGTGATCAAGTGCTCACCAAATATCAGCTTGCTCTAGACCAGTGCAAACACTTGAAAATGCTCTATGATTCTGTGCAGGGTAAGGTTTATGCATTCTTAAGAGGCTGTGTTAAAGAAGATGAAATTGTTTCAGATGGATAACTTGGAACAGAGCTCCTCTCTTCATTTTTCCAAGTTTTGACACGTTTGACTGCACTAGGTCTGTGACATGGCTGTTCATTTACTCTGATGTGGTAAGAACATTCTTTTGTTCAAAATAATTCATACTGTTAAAAGAAGCACTGCATAAGATGCTACAGGAGGTGATCTTCACAGAGCAGAGATAATATAGTTCAGTGTGGAAAGCAAGTCACATCCCTTTCAGCTCTACAGAAAAATGCACGCATACACACACACATAGAGGCAAAAATCTGCAGCTTACTTAACACTTCCTTCTACAGTCTTTAATGATGTTTGAATGTTATTCTTCTCTTTAACAAAAAAACGCCTCACCTGGGATCCTGACCATTTCCCACCTCTGCTGTAGAAGCAGATCCTTCCTTGATTCCCCAATACCAATCATAGTCTTTCAGTTTTGTGGACAGATCAGCAGTCCACAAAATTCAATAGTCATGAATCACAAGCCTCTTAACTGTCTGCACCAGCAGTCTCCAGACCCTCCTTTTCTCTTTAAATGCACAAACAGGAAAGCTAATGGAGGAATGGTGGTGAAATTGCTGTGTCATTTGCAGCTTACTACTGTATCTGAAAACATCTTTTGCCCTTTTTGTAAATCAGTGTAAGTATTCTCCAGCGAAGAATGTGTGTGTACTATCACAAAGCACAGATATTGTCAGAGAAAAGAGCAATGGGGTAAAGTAGTTGCCTTCTTTTGTTGAGAAAGAGAAAAAGAAGAAACATGTAAATTGTTTCATTCAAATCACCACCCAAATACAGATGACTTGCAGAAAAATGTCCTCTCTTTTGTCTTTCAGGGAAAGGAAGGTAGTACACCATGCCTTTCTGCTTCCTTATACTATAGAAAAATCTATAACCAAAAGCAGTCAAATAGCTGGTTAAACTGTGAAGGAAATCTGACCAGGGACAGATTATGATATTTGCAAAGACTGCTTGAAGCCTTTTCTCACTCTCCATGCTCCTTAAGAGAATAGAGAAAGGCATCTTCTTCAAATCCTGCACTCAAGATCCCAGTGAGACACGATCTGCACACTATATTTGTAGATTCTTACCAAATCGTAGCAGGAATTTCCCATATTTGATTAAGAATATGAATTCTCAGTACATTTCTGTCACTTGTGAAATATAAACTACTATGAATGCCAAAGAATTTGTTTATATTTAATTTTATTCATCATGCATACAATATGTAGATAACGGACATCACATTTCTGGACAGCTTTAGAAATTAAGAACCTCAAACACTGAGATTGGAGTTTTCTAGCAAGAGAGGTAAGCAAGTCCTTGCACAGTTCCTCACTGACTTCAGCATGTGAAATCTGTAGGAGTGGATATGTCTCCATCTCTGGATGAATGGTGCAAAAGATCACTGTCACACTACATCACTGAGCAGTAAGCATTCCTGATGATGCCTTCCACTATTTCACCTCTCTCCAGTTCTCTCCACATGGTGTAAATCTTTGTAGATCCTCTGTTCTATTTTGCACCAGCTCTGGGTTCGGCCCAGGGTTTAGTGTTAGGTCTTGATGAGGTAAGTCGGAAGAAAAAAGCATCAGACAAATTTATCTCAAGAAAGCACAACAATCTTCACCGGTTCAGATACCAGGAAAACATGTAATTGTGCAGGATTTCAGCACAGACTAAGTATTTCTTCTGTCCTTCATGTGCAACATCACTCAAACAACTCTCATTGTCTCTTTTCTAATGAATCAAAGCTGTTGGAAAAGTGAGAAGGATCATGCTGGGAACTGTAAATGTTTACAACACCTACATGCTTTGAACAGACAAGGAAATCTTCCAGGTTCCACACTGGTTGGAAAATGCACTGTCCCTAAATCTCATAAACCATGCAAGAACAGTTAGACCCATGGCAGACACAAGTTATATGAAATTTCTAAAATAGCTGGAACCCAATTTCTCCCAGTGATAATGAATATAATTATATTTACATCATGGATATTTGCACTAGCTAAGCATTTTGCTCTACACAAATCTTGGTAATTCATTTTTAAGGTTATGTAAAGCAATGAAAAATGACTAAATTTTAAAAAATCTCATCACAAACTTTCTAAGTTTAAAACAAAATGGTCATGATCATGGGAAAACTAATCCTAGGGACGCTGCGTAGGTTACCAGAGTTCCACAGCAGCCCAACAAATCTCTTTCCAGCCCAACTTGAATAAGGATCACTGGAATGTCTATCATTGGATAACTTAAGAAAATATTTTCATTAATTATAGTTTCCAGCCATTCAATTCTATTGAAGTCAGAGACTTTCCCTCTTTCAGATTAACCATCTTGTTTAGAGTAGTGGCATAGTGACATTGGAAGGGAATGACTGGAGGGGAGGTGATGCCACCCAGAAGAGAAAGTATTGATCAGTGAACCCTGCCTTTCTCTGGGAGGCTGGTGCTTGTGGGAACTGGCAGTGGTCAGAAATAAGATTTTTAGGCTCCAGGCAGTAGCTTGAATCCTGTGAGAAAAGTACATAACTCTCTTACTTGGGCCCAGGAAATCATAAAGAGGAACCCAAAACAATCCTTTTTAGATATTTTCTTCCTGACATCTGGTGTTTTTCCAAGTTGTTTACTAATACTAAGAAGCATTGGTCTGAAACAACCAATAATATTCATTGTACCAAAATGCTGTATAAAAGACTTTTCTTTGAATAAATCTTTGCTATAATGCCCTCCAAAGGAACCATAGTTCTACTTATCGTTATTTGAGATGTCCCAAATATTAATGATAGGTGCTGACCTATCTGTGTCGGAAACACAGATAAGACCCAGAGAGCCATTAGGGTATTAGTGCATTTTTAGAAATTAAAATATTCTGTCTTGCTATTTCATCTTGATTCTGACTTTCATTTTAAATTACTTTGTCTCTTGTGCCCTGTTAAATTGATTTGTTATGCTAAAGTTGTGCCAAACAAATAATGAGCTTCCTAATTAGCTTATGTTGAAGCAAGGCAGGGATGAAATTATATCCAACTGTCTTAGTATCTGGGGCCATATGAAAAAAAACTCACTGAAGATACTAGAAACTGTGCAACTCCTCAAGACATTAGTTGTTAGCATGTTGATTCCCAGTGCTTTGATGCTGCAGAGTAGTAGTTGCTTTGAACGCTTCTTAGAACACAGAGCTTAGCTCTCATCACAGCAGTCTCACAGATAGCTACAACCTACAGATGAAAAATCCATTAAGTAATAAAAGAAAACTATGCATCACATGAGTCTCCTGAAAAAATAATTGACACAACCTTCTGAATTAACTTTTTTTTTTTTTTTTTTTTTTTTTTTTTTTTTTTTTTTTTTTTTTTTTTTTTTTCCTAACTAATCTACAGCCTAAGTGAACAGGCATAAATAACCTAGGAACTCTGGCACATTTTCAAGGTTTTAAAGGGATCTGAGCTCCTATCTCATCTTTGATATAAGGTCTCAGCCTTGTACAGCAGATAAGTGCAATGGAAAATTTTGACTCAAAAGATCAAAAGGGAATCTCTGCCTCCACCTAAGACAATGGCAAAATCCTACTTAGCCACAATCTAACATGGCCTAAACTGAAGATCCCTACATCTCCTAAGACAGGAAAGAATCAAAATTAGGACTCTAGTATGTCTGTCTGCTGTTCTAACAAAACTCTGCCTGAGACACTGGCAGTTACTATTGCTATCACTAAGATTACTAGAATTACAATCTTTTACTGTTACTATTACTTTCAAAATTGCTAATATCACTGTTGTTCTTGACTTTCTGAAGAATTACTACTCTGTCCAGACAATTTTTGGTATTTTTGCATGACAATATTTCTGACCAGATGTACATGCATCTTCTGCTGCCCTTCTCAAGTATTGTATTTAATGAGAAATCCAAGAACAACATTAATTTTTGTCAGGATCTACATCTTGAAAATAGTGCAGATGAAGCAGAATAAGTACCAACAACTTTAATAGCTAACCAGGGAACACACCTAATCTATCAGCCATGACAAGTTATTTTCTTCCTGCATGGGAGAAGTCTCATGAAAATACATTATGAAATGTAATTAGACACATGCATTAACTCTTTTGTCAAGGAAGAGAAACACTTTTTTAGCTGCTTTTAGAGTTCACCATAAGGTGGATAACCATGTAGCATTGTTAGCTGAAGACTGAATCATGGAAAGGGAAGCTGTCCACCAGATTTAGCCAGAAGCTAGTGATGTCTAACCAGCAGAAAGAAAAAATCATATTTAAACAGCATCTCTGTCTGCACCAGATGAAAATAAAAGAGAAGCATAAATTTTTTACCAAGATAGAAAATATTTTAGCATAAGCTAAAATCTTGTGATGCAAGATTTGCCTTAAAAGCCCAGAACAAAAGTCCACCTAGTTCGATGGAACTAGACTACAACATAAGCCAGAAAGAGGCACTGAAGTAAAGAGTGAAAGAATGAAGGCATGAGGTTTATAATGAATATAGGATAAACTTCTTAATTGAAAGGTATATTAAGAATTGGAGTAAACCACTCAAGGAAGTAGTTGACTTATCAGTGGCGCCAGTTTTCCTAATGGATAGTGACGATTATTGTTGTTGTCATTATTAGCATTAACATTCCTGACAACAATATGTCTAGATGGTCAAACTAGTGTTCTCAAGAAAGAAAAAAGATATTTAAAACAGTGGGAGAAAACAGGTATCCTCATAAAAATATACATCACATCACAACAAATATTCAACCTGTGATCTTGAGAGATTAAATCATTCCAGGAATAGTAAGACTAAGACCTCGAGTTTAGTTAAGAAATAGGAACTTCAAAGCTATACAAAATAATTTATTTTAAGTCAGCCCATGTCCATATATTTTCTGTAATGCTAATATATAGTAAGAAACAAAATTGTTATCATTTACAAGTGGGTATGATCTAGACTGTTTTGCTGTTACCAACCTGACATAGGAGGAGTCCATTTCTTTCAAGGAATTTGGTCACAGTAAAGTTATATTTTTTACTTTAATTGGTTGGGGTTTTTTCTTTCAGGACACAATTTGGACAATATTTGGACAATTTGGGGAAGGGTCAAAATAAAGGAATACAGGAGTAGTAATTTAGATTGAAGAACTGGGTGTACAGAAATCAGAGTTATAATAAGATCAGCTGCAAAGATTCAGTTGGGTCACCCTCAGCGTGCTGAGCTGTTTGGCTGATAAGTGAGTACTGTGTTACAAGATGGGCGATTGTAGGTTTCTTCATTTACACTCTTAAACATTGCCTTGAAGAGCTCCATTTGAGCTCTGGTATCTACTTCAGAGTTCCTGTGTAACACGAGACAAGTTGTCTCAATACTTTATAAATCTCTAAATGTATGACACATTTTTTCAAGCTCCACTGCGCATGAGGGGATGTAGAACAGCTGAGTTCTCAGTGCTGCAACTGAAGGCAATGAGAACAGGTCTTTGACATCTTCCTGTGGTACGACAGTGAACCATTTTGTAGCACCAAAAATTGTACCACAAATGTTTTTCTAGTTGCTGTTAAAATCATTCTCCCATCAGTGAAACAGATTCAAATACTCCTTTTAATTCACAGAAATATAAGTTTTATGTTTAAAGCACCTAGAAAGAGTGACACATTGACAGACACCTTTAAAAAGCCTATGTAGAAATTAATTATTCTATCTTCACAGTAGAGTTTGAAGTGTATAAAATTAAAAAGATAAAATAAATGTCAAATAACTGCTCATGTAACCAAGCACCAACCGGTCATGGGTCACTTTGAAGAAAAACAAGTGCACACGTAATTACAGTATCAGAAGATATAAAATGGCAGCTGAAATGAGATTAGAGACATAATTCTGACACTTGGTGCTGCTTAAGTGTTTGGCGTTGGAACCCCCTAATCACATTCTTTTATCACCAAGGGTGATAAATGAAGTGAATTCATTTTTTAAATCAACAGAAAGCCACTATTCAAAATAAGGCTACTGCTTGTCATTGATTAGACATAAAAGTACCTTACACTCAGGACATATTCATGAAGCCCTTCAGGTACCTCGCAGATAATCTGAAAACACTTTGTGATGACACCAGAGTGATTACACACCTCACCCAAGCTCAGAAGCCAGACTGGCTAAGAAATTTTGTAAATGTTCCTGTTGGTCTGTGGAGCTGCTTGTGCGACTTTTGTGAATAAATGGAGATTTCTGCCTGTACCAGAGTGCTCCCAGAACCACTCAAGTACAGGGCTGTTATTTTTAAATGAAATATTTGCAGCCTGGTAGGCAACTGGCTGCACTCTGTAAAAAGCTTAATTTGTCTGTTTCTGGGATACAATTTAGGTTAAGACACATTAACAGGTATGAAAGATATTTGAATCTCTTTTTAAAGCTCTGTGGTCCTTTGTGTCCCTCTTCCAACTCTTTTGGAAGTACCAAGAAATGTTTTCAGAAGTGAAATGCACCATTTGACTATGCCGTGTGCAAGGCCAGACTCTTGATATCTCGCTTGATCTCAGCTCAGCCCCCATCTCCAGGCAGGATAAGAGAAACTTTTTTAGAAACTTTCAGAATTGATAGTGAGAGAGCTCACACCAGTGCATCCGCAGATATGCCCTGTCACAGTCCTTGCTGCACAATCAGACTTTGAACAGGCTGTTCTTCAACCAGTTCAATGTCACCATTGTTACCACTCTCAGCTGAAAAAAGCGGGTGCCCATCTCAGCTGGAAGTGCTCAGACCCTCTGGAGAGGAGGACGCTGATTTGGAGAGACTGTGGATGGGTAGGGTTTCTGTTTTCTGGCTGCATTTAGTAATACTGAGGCGCATTAGAGGGTGTCTAACTGTAACAGCAGAATGGCTGCAGATTTTAACCTGACTCTTCCTCTCCTCCTCATTTCTTAATAAATTACTTTCATTCATTGAGAAAGCTATTGGCTTTTCCTCCTCCAACACAAAATCTAGAGAAAATCTTAGTTTAAAGGGTTGGGGCAGGGGGGTAGACCGAGAAGTCAGTCCTCTAGAACAGGATCCTTGTCATTTTTTTCATGAACTATGTCAGCTTTGTATCTGCTGTCACATTGTTTTGTCAGGGGAGCCGTGATGTCTGAAGTATCAGTATCAGCTTAAGGTGAAAAAAAATGAAGACTCAGACCTAAGGGCTGCTGCACAAACACTCACATGCAGCCAGTTGAAGAGCAAAACAAATTTACTGAGATCTTGGCAAGAGGCAGTGTTCACTCAGGGAATCAAATCTTCCCAATAAGGTGGTAGCTTGTTTTCTGGGTGGTGAAAGCTATCTCTGCAGCAAGAACCCTTGCAATAGCATCTTGATCTGTGTCAAGTGAGATCACTCATACCTCTGCCCTTCTTAGTCCCTGTAGCCCAGCTGGCTACACTCCTATGAGACCACTCAAGCAAAAGCAAAATCCATCACTATGTATTTTATAAACCAAACACAAAATGTCTTAAATAGCTTAATGATGTACAAAAGGCTGCACTGCATGACTTCTGCTGCCCAAATAGCTTTAAATGCCTGCTTACAATTGGTTTAGCTATTTATTTATTTGATCAGTTCTGCAGCCAGGAGCACCTTTGGAAGGTAAGGTCAGATTGTCCCACCAGGATACTGAATGGTACTTTTAAGCATATGAATTGGACAAGAAGGAGGTTATACCAGGAGGGTTCCTACATCCTACAGGTGAATATTAAGTTGTGAAGGTGGTCAGAAGATGAGCCTCTCACTTGGTTCCAAGGGGCTCCTTCGTCTGTAGCCTGTCCATTGTCTCCCTTCTGATGCCAGCTAGTTGGCAAGATCCTGGGTTATCCTCAAATTAGTGACTCAGGAGCACTGGGTTCACACACAGGCATGGTTCTGGTATCCAGCCGCACTATGGTAGATGAGTAGATGGATGAATTGATTTATCTCCAGCAAAATGCAAGGTCTGGATGTCAACCTCACTTAGAAACTATCTGTATCCCATATTCAAGGTAGAGCTCTTGAGAAAGTTCTGATTAACTCCAATATGATTTTTTTTGTGTGGGCTACATACTTTTTACTCTCTTTTTCATGTGGACCTTCAAGTTATAAAGCAAGCTCTATTACTGCCCATAGTGTAGTATTGTGAGCACTCTGGGCAGACCTCGACACAGACTGTAGGAATTAGACAAGGGCTGATGTTTAAAATGCAGCAGCAGACTTAGCTGGTCTGCTGCTCCACTGTCTCACAACACTGGATGTCCTCTTAGTAGAAAGCAGCAGGAATGGGGTTTTGCACAAGGAAAAAATCACATTGGGGTTTGTGAAAGCATACTCTACTGCCAAGACAAGACTAAACTATTTGCACTGGAAGACAGATCAGAAATTCCTAAGAGAAGTTTTACCCTGACACGAGAAATTAAATTTCAAAATATGCTCTTCCTGCAGACTAAAGTCAGCTTTTATAAACTAAAAGACACAGTAAAAGTCCACATACATACAACAAAGTGCATACAACAAAGGAAAGCAAATACATTTTACCCAATCTATGGGTAATTTCTAATATCCAGCATTCAAGCAAAAGTTGAGTATTGAGCACAATTACTGCCTAGTGGTGAGAAACCAAATGCAGAACTCTCAATCGAGTCATAATATCTCATTAGTCAAGAAATATAATTGCTCATTAGTTCTGGACCAGCAGTACTACTGACCAAAAGTCTGTCAGTCATGTCATCTGCTCATCACAGGACCAGGAATTTGTACTCTGCAAAACTTTGCTTGCATTAGTAAATTTTCTTCAAATAAGTTTTGCTGGTTTGTCATTTGCTGTCATTTGCAAGGCTTCAGGAAATAAAAACCTGCGGGGCTACAGATTTACGTAAAGGGGAAGTTTATAAAGGTGAAAGAAGACAGAAAGCATAATGTGTTTGTTTACTGCAGGGGCAAACTAAGGATTTTCTTGTAGGTGAAGGTAAATAAATGGGTCTGAAAGGCACCAAGAAAATCATTAACACCAGTACAAATGGATATCATGAAATAAGAGGAAACAAGCGCTAGGCGAAGGGAGAAAAAAGCAAAAGTACGTTGGCACATATTTTCAACACATTTGGCTTCAAAAGATTACTTTTCAAGCATGCTATGATCTTTCCAGAGCAGGAAGAATAATCCTTATCAGCCTGCTGGTAAGAAGTGTGGTGACACTGCTTTGCAGGCATAGCATGAGAGAATCTGTAAGAATCCCCTATACTAGCCCCATCATGTATTCCTGCTCCCTGCAGAGCCTCACACAGATGCTGCACCAATGGGGACACTTTCCTCTCTGGTCTTTCAACAACATTTTATGAGATCAAATCTGAAGGTGTAAGAAGGATAAGGATTTTTGCAAGGAAAATGAAAGGCGACATGTCCTTTCCCAAGGTAATGGCAAACTGAATAGCCTGGAGTGGTCAGCACCAGAGAAGAAATTAGTTTGGCAAGTGAAATACCTGACCGACAAAAAGTTTCTTTAAGACACTGCAAAATATAGTATCTGAAAAGCATAAGAATTTCATATGTATCAGAGTTTCAGGGTTTCTTCACTCTCAAGATCTCCTTAAAATTATAAAATCTGGCATGTTGAGAGAAAACCTGTTTAAAAAACACACTTTGCAAATCCCTATTCCTCCTCCCTGCACTATGAGAGAAACCCCTTCTTTCCAGATGAGCACCTGGAATTTCCATGAGTAGAGTTCACATGCAATGATAGTCATTAAAAAGGTCTAATAATTATGCTGACTGTATTCAATAAGTTGTGAGAGTTACCTGCTCCTGGAGTGTTCCCTCTCCAGTGATTACTTTTTCCTTTTCATTAAGTGCCACTATAATTTTATTTTCTTGGTCCCAGGGAAAAGGTGTACAGAATTAAAGTGTTAGATGAAAAGCTTTCATTCTGGTAAGTGCTTACAGGGAAACTTGCATAAACACCAGGAGAAAATAGAAACAACTCATTTCCATTGCTTTTTTTTCTGAGGAGTGACTGATTTCTCTGTCAAACTTAACAAGGCTGGAATAGAAATTGTTTGTCAAATGAATAATAATGAGAAAAAAATGTGATTTGAGGTGCTTATTTTAATTCTGACTTACATATTGGCTTTTACCTTAGATCAAGTAGTTTTTACACTAAAATAAAACAGATGCTTGGCCCAAAAAAGATAGCAGAAAAGTCCTAGCTTTTAGTCAGGCCTGAAAAGGACCAACATCTTCCTGGGAATGATGAAAGACGGCTACAGGGATTCTTTTGTTTTCCATTAATTTTCTTAAAATCACTATTTTCACTTGTAAGTTTTCTTCTGTCCTTTTAATGATGACTTTAAAGACCACCAATGTAGCTTTAGCAGCGTATAAATGAATACACAACTTCACAGTACAACTGTGAAGTTTTATTTTCTGTTTTCATATTACCAATATTTCACCTCAAAGGCACCTCCAGGCCTATAGTGTGTAAGTAAAGAACTGTGATTCTGATCATAAATCAGTGCAGAAATACGCAACAGTTTGTAGGACTAGAGTTGGTATGAATCCTGTTTCTGGCAGATAAGCCCATATGCCAGACAGTCCATCAGCAGAAGACATGTAATCCTCACACCAGCAGAATAGCTAAAAGGCTGTGAGGTATCCTTTATACCTCCTTTTTGTCCACTGGACCATCAGGAGAGGGCTATAGACATGTCTCATATATTTAAAATGAGGCAGAAGAGTCAATGGACAGCAACCTGACCCAAGATTCAAGAAAAGTGACGTAATCATGAACTGAGACAAAGCATTAGCACATTGTAGCTGATGTTTCCTATTGGATGTAAAACATCTGTCTGAAACACATTTTGTTGTTACTAGCCAAGCAGCAAAGCAGCAGCCAAAAGATGCAGACAGAACCCCTTATGCTTGTGCTTGGCCCAAGTACCACAGCCAGACCACAGACATCGTGGCACTTGTGAGTGTGAGAGCCTGAAGGACCTGAAATCAAACTGCAAGAAGATTTAGTATAATAAAAACAGCTTCCTTTTCCTTAAGAATATGCAATAAATTTTGTGACAATTATCTTGCACTGAAGTCCTGATCATGGAAGGGAGGAATCCGCAACATGTTGTAGAGGTGAAAGCATCTAAGGGATTATACTGATAAGGAAATTCTTACAGTGGTTACTATAAATAACAGAGGTTTGAAACTCAAAATCACAGGCACAGGTAACTAGGGGAGAAGATTATGGCACCAGTTGAAGCTGTCAGGGCCCTGGCCTCAAAATAAAAGTTGAAGTTTTATCCATCCAACAATATGAGCCTGCAGGAGGCAAAGCAAGATAGAAAAAGAAACCCTCACAGTCATCCAAGTTGACAATAAAAATGTCCATAGTTTGCCGCAAACAGGAAAAGCTATTTGGCTGCAAATATGATTGGTGTCTGGAGAGTTGCCCCAGGTCAATGGCACCTCCTCTGTGTCTCAGCAAGGAGCTGCATCTCCTCCTTCTTCTGGACTGAACTGCCCAGCTCCGGAGTCCAGACTGCAACAACAGGACCATGAGAGGTATGATGGAGAGCAGAGTATGGAAGCACAGAGAATATTTCCCCTGACTCTAGAGCTAAATTTAAGAAAAAAAATCATGACAGCTTATCTGAAAGATGAATAAGAGCTTATTTTTAACTATCTGAATAACACTTACTATATCATGCAAGGAAAAATACCCAGCAAAAAGGACATTAAGTAACCATTAAGGATGCCAAAGAGCAAACAAAAGTGACAGATAATCTGGACCTGTGAAGTGACAATGCTGACCCTTTTCTGGTTTTGCTTAAGACGTCTTCAAATACTTCTTGTGAGCTGGGGGTTTGGGCGAATTTCTTTTGTTTTCTTTATTTTGTTATTAAAGGCATATTGTATCTATTTGTTTATGGGTTTAGGTTTGTTTGT